>NC_088386.1:8225431-8526379 GCF_037993035.2 Macaca fascicularis | reverse complement strand
CATATCCTGCAGGATTTATCCCAACACCTTGGAATGTTTTTATTTTCAGTAATAAAGGTCAGCTGGACATCATGGCCACCAAAATACAACAAGCAAACAAAAGTAATCACTGTTTCCAACAAACGTTGATTTTTCTGAAAATCGAGTCATTAGGAAACATTTCTGAGGTGCCAAGGATGTAGAAGAGGGCAACAGGAACACAGACTAGCAAAAGAGAAAAGATAGCTACAATTATTAGTTGGACTTCAAGACCAGCTACACAAGCAGGGACTTTAGTGATGATGCTTGTGCTAATTGTTTTTTTGTTTGTTTGTTTGTTTGTTTGTTTTTGCTACTGTATATGAAGAACACTGGTGATAGTCAACATCAGACATCAATATGAGGAATGGAATGTATTGGAATTAATGCCACCATGATATTGATTGGATTTGTTTCACATGCTTTGAAGATACATTCTTACTTCCGAAGGAAGGACAAGATCAATGCTACAGGACAAAATGAATGGTCTCTACTATTTACTCTCTGTTGTGCCCACACATCCATTCTCCATCCGTCTCTGCTCAGCTTTGTGCTCTGGAGGAAACACAGCTGTTGACTGGTTATTCCAGGCCTCTTGTCTTCTGTCTTCCACATTCAGAGGAGGGCACAGCCGTCTTATTCTCACAGTCTCTTCTCTACAAATTGGCAATGACCATGGTTTTCTATCCTCACAGATCATCCGTCAACCTTTCTATCAGAGCTACTATCTTTTGAATTTCCAATATGATTTAGGGCTCCTAATAGCTTCCTTCTCATTCTTACAAGCCCTGAGTTCTACACACATCTTCTTGATATTTTTAACACTGTTCAGACCTATGGAAGTAGTCCATTTTTAAAATCTTCACTCAAGTAAACCCTCTGAGTGTGCCATCTGTTTCTTTAAGGGATCCTCTGGGGATGCAAATATTTGGTGAATTTTATCTATTAGTGTTTTAAGATATTTATATTTGCAGCTATAAGTGACATTAATGAATTTTCTTTGTGTGCAAATTTATCAGATTGTGCTACTACTCTGCTGCTACATCCTGTCATGTATCTCACTGAGTTTTTATAACTCCCTATTTTAAACTTAAGATTTCACAGAAAGCTGCAAAAAGAGGATAGACCATGTCCATGGAGCCTTCACCCATACTTATCCATATTATTGATTTTTAAAATTTACTGATTGGTTTTATCCAACTTTGTTTTTACTTGCAAACCTAGCTATTTTTTCCATGATAACTTGCCCTTTTTCTTATACCAAGGCTGTTTATTTTTATAGCACTTATGTTTTAAATGTGTCATTTTTTTAAGTTTTATAGTATTCAGCATCAACTTTGGTGTGTTTTATGAAACTTATGCCTGGTAGATTACTTGGCCACATCATCTGTAATTTCTGTGCAAGCATATGAAGCCATATTTACCCATGGCTTCTTCTTTAGTCCATCTTTCCCTTCGCTATGATAGTGGTTCTGTTACCAGAGGTGAAAACATACGAGGCTGCAGCAAACTTTATCCTTGCCTCCCCAGAGGAAAGAATTCAGCTGAGGGGCAGAAGTAGGTTTAAGGCAGAGGGAGAGACTGAGAGAAGTTTTAGATCAGGAGTGAGAGTCTACTTAAAAGTTTTAGAGCGGGAGCGAAAGGAAGAAAAATACACTTCGAAGAGGGCCAAGAGGGGGTACCTGAGAGTGGGTCACCCAGTCCTTGACTTGGGGTTTTATACATTGGCGTGATCCACGGTTTTCTTTTCTCCTCCCTTGATCCTCCCCTTAGTGTGGGCTATTGCTCAGCTTCCACATGGACACTGTTGGTCAGCACTCGGGAGGGTGATTGTATGTGTAGTGTATTTACTAAGGTTGTGTGCCTACTCTCTTGAGGGCTATTTTCTTTTACTGTTTGAACACCCTCAAAGAAAGGTCATACATCTGCCATTTTGCCTCTTAGTGCATATTATTGAGCCCACTGGCCTAACTCCTGAGCTCTTATCCGGAAGCTACTGATCACTAGCTGCAGGTATTTTCTATCTATTGAGAGCCTGTCTTCTCTTGGCACCAGCTGTGGTCAATTATCATTTCAGAGAGACTGTTGAACAACTGCCTGACCATTACCGGGTGATCACCTGTCATTTCTGGGATGGTTCTCTGCTTCCCTGCTCATGTCTGCCTAACTACCTACTCTAACATTTCTAGAGCATGGATGTTGAAAGCCTGTCTTGGGTTCCCTGGGTAATCATTGCTGAGCCTAGTTTTTAAATTAATATCTCAGCTTGGGTGACCCAAATGCAAAGTTTGATTTTATCCACTTGGAGTTTGTATTTCTCAAGGGAGATGTCTTTTACCACTCATTTACCTGATGCAGGGCAAAACTTCCTCGGAGCTCTCCTGAAGTAGTGAAGTCCGTTTTAGGCTTTCTGTCCCCAAGAGGGCACTTCTTTCTGGTTTCAGATTTCTGCTGAGATTTTAGTTTCGGATCCCCACTTCCCATGTATCTAAGGACAAATTTTCTTCCCTTGTATGTATGTTAATTCATTGGATCAATAACAATTTTCATGTCATTCTCAGCCTTGTTCTGTTAGTTTGACAGCTGACTGTGTTGTCTTCAAGTTTCCCTTTGTCTGATACCTGAAAATATCTTCTCTTTCTTTTAAACTCAACTAAAAATTACCCCTTAAAGATACACTATCATTTCTATGTGTTTGCATAATTATGCATACTTTCTTATACATAATTTCTTAGTATAATTTTTAGAATTTAGAAAGTATCTTTTCATGAAATCACACTAGAGAGTATTCAATTAGATATTTACCTATATTCCATGTGCTTACACCATTAAGACTGACCTGACTCTGTATGAATGTGTAAGATTTTTCTTTGAAAATCATAAGTGAAAATACTTCTCTTTCTTTCTAGTACTGTCTACAGGCCTGAGGGGATTTCTGTCTCAAGTTACTAACATTTAAAGAAAAGATAACTTTCTTCTCTTCATTTCCTAAGACAGAGTCTTTGGTTACTCTCAATTATTAAACACATATTGGACATCTCCCTGTTGACACCACTCTACTGAACAATACTAAGAGAAAAAAAAGCAATCGGGCAATACTTTCTCTTCAAGTCATTAGGAGAAAGAAATGATTCAGGCGATGCATTGTAATAGAAAATACAATTTGTTAAGAGTTGCAGTAGAGATAAGAAGTGCTTTAGGCTGGCAAAGATGATATTTTCCTAACACAATTATTACTAGACTTCACAGCAGTATCCAAGAAACATCATGAGAAAGGAAAATAAGCCTAGGAGAGAGAAGAGCAAACCAAAGCTCAGAAGTGGGAAAGGGCAATCAGCAGCCCAGGAACGGGGAGGAGCCCGTAGTCTGAATCTGTGAATCTGTGAATCCTTGGGTAGAGGACATAAGTGATTCTAGGTCCTGTTGAAGTTTGTGTATCAAGAGAATGGTTTGGATGTTATTTTAGATTCAGAGCCGCAAAGAGAAAATAGAAGCAATACTGGAAATATAAAATCATCTAAGTAAATCCCAAAAGTTTGAAGATTCATTGCTGTTGGCTTTCTTCAGACAATGTGTGTACAGTAATAAAAACTAGTTTTCCGCTCTTCTGGTTGGCTCTTGACATGCAACCTAGGAAAACACAATGATCTATTATGACTGTGAATTCACAAAGGCAGGGGTGGGGGGTGGGTATTTACCGAAACCTGCATTCTAAAATTCTAGTGTTCAAAAGCAATTACAAGTATTATTGTTATCTTGCATTTATATAGCTGTATTTTATTTACAAGAGCTTTTACAATTGTGTGTATATTCATGATATTTATTTGCTTTCTCTCTCCGCAGTCCTGTGAAGTGTGTCAGGGTTATTGGCCTTATTGTGCAGATTAAACATCTGAGGCAATTAAGATTTGAAGGGAGTTTCAATTTATTTTTGGCTTTGGAAGAACAGTTCACAGGTAACAAGAAGTCCATTGAAAAGTGCAAAAGATGGGTTTGCAGAAGATAGCAATAAAAGAAAAACAAATATATTTTGCTTCCAGTAAATTAAGATAAGCCCCATTTCACATTAAAAGCATTTTTAAACTCCAAAGCCTCCTTTTCCATTAATCAGGAGAATATAATACACTTGCTTAGACCAAAAGATTTTGATACTGAGACTAAACTAAAAGAGAAAGGCACTCTGCAGCCTTGGCAGGAAAGGAAAAGAAGGAAGCAACTGGTAGAAATTAAAGGATGTATAAACAACAAAACTTACCAAACCCATCATTCCTCAAAAAGAAAAAAACAAAGTTGTACTGTAAATAAACTGCACTTCACAGTTCCAAAGCAAAAGGATGGAGTTTGGGTAAAATAATGATAAGCCATAGATACATTGCATGCTTGTTGTCCTGAAATTCCCAATGTCTATGAAAACAAACAGAAAAGGACCGACAAAAATCTATAAATAGCCTATGCTAAGGAAGAAAAAATAAAATAGGGACTAAAGTTTTCAGTAATAAAAATACAACCCCCAACACCAGGTACAAAACAGACACAATTTTTTTAATTAAATATTATCAGACATTTGAAGGTACTGAAGAACAACTAAATCTAGAAATTTTAAAAACTCAGAACAGAAAGGAACAAATAGAAGGAAAGTGTAAAACCAAAATTAATGGACCAAGAAAATTGAAGAAGAGGACACAACTACATGGGTCATGGAAGCTGAATCCCAAAATGATAAAGGAAGGATAGATTTGACTGAGAAAGACTGAGGGAATACTTCAAAATATGCAAAGGTTTTAGAACATGAATGAAGAATGGGTAGTAAGCATCAAAAGAGTTTAAAGGATAGAGAAAGTAAGCATAAGCACCCAGAAATAAATAAAAATGCTGGAGAAGAACAGTGAAACAATATACTACTTGGTAATAGTATAAAGTTGGCTTTCTACATCTGTGGGTCCCATGTCTGAAATTTAACCTACTGTGGAAGAGAAGTATTCAGGAAAAAAAAAATATTAAAAATAAGTATATAACAATAAAAATACATAAAGCCAATACAGTATAACAACTGTTTACATGATATTTACATTGTATTAAGAATTATAACTGATCTAGGGATAATGTAAAGCATACAAGAGGATGTGTGTAGGTTGTATGCAAATACTACGGCATTTTATATCAGGGACTATTACATCTTCAGATTTTGGTATGAGGGGGCATGAAGATTAGGGAGGTGTCCTGCAACCAATGCCTTGTAGCTACTGAGGGATGACTTTATATAGAACTACTATTTAAAATTATAATACAGGGTGGACACGGTGGCTCATGCCTGTAATCCCAGCATTTTAGGAGACCGAGGCAGATGGATCACTTGAGTCCAGGAGTTCAAGACCAGTTCAAAACACCATATCTACAAGAAATACAAAGATTAGCCAGGTGTGCTGTCATGTGCCTGTGGCTCCAGCTTCTTGGGAGGCTGAGGTGGGAGGATTGCTTGATCCCGGGAGGCAGAGGTTGCAGTGAGCCAGGATCACGCTGCTGCACTCCAGTCTGGGCAACAGAATGAGACCCCATCATATACACATATTTATGTCGTCAACCGTAACGTGTCTTGTAGTTCTCTGTAGAAGAAGTGGTTCTTGTATCTTAATAGAACTAATAGGCAATGAAGATAAAAATAATTATCTAGGCCTCTACCAAGCAAATGAGTTATACCACAGCGAAAGAAAACAAAAGGAGTAGATTGATTTTGGAAGAGAATCATGGAATGCAAGGTGACAGCAGAAAAACAACTTCAGGAAACTCAAATATGTGAGCCAAAGAGCACATCGCCCTAGAAATAGAGTAAAAGTATCATGAATGTCTCCACCAAGTCATTTGTCCCCACTAAAGTTAACTATCGTGATTTCTCTCCTCAGAGACCAATTTGGCCTTTATCTAAGCTTCATATAAATGGAATCACACAGCATGTACTCTTTCATTTCAGTCTTCTTCTGCTCAACTGCATGTCGGTGAGATGCATAGCATATTTTTGTTTCATGTTCATTGCTAGATGGTTACAGAGCCCTTTATTTCGACATTTTGTCATTTGTAAATATTTAGATGATTCTGCTTCGGGTATTAGGAACAGTGATATTATTTGTGTCCGTGTCTTTTGTTGACCATGTGAATCCATTCCTGCTTGAATATACTCAGAGTTCAGGTGTGTTGAGAGTGAAAGGGCTGGGTCACAGGAGATTCTGCCAAATTATTTTCCTAGGGGATTTGACCGATGGGCACCTCCACAATGTCACGTGAAAGTTCTAATCTTCCGACGACCTTGCCTTCTGTCTTCTCCATAGCCATTTGGCAGGTATGCCAGTGAGACCTCAGTCAGGTTTTCCTTTGCATCTTCCTAATATAACTAAGAAGACTGAGCACTATTTAACACATTTATGTGTTATTTTGATTTCCTCTAGTGTGAAGTGATAGCTGTTTGTAACTTTTTCTCATTTTCGGCTTTGTTTTTGGCCTTTTTGTAAAAGTTATGAGTCATTTATATGAACTATACATGAAATACTGCAAAAATATTTATCATAGATATATTTATTTTCAAAACACCTGCAAATAGATGTAATTCAACAGTGTGAATTACAATCTTGTCAGTCTGTAGCTTGGCTTTTCACAATCTTAATGATTTCTTTTTAATGATCATACGGCTCCTAATTCTAGTAAAGTTAACTTTTTCATTCATGTCTCCTTCATGGTTAGTGTCCCTTTAAGAAAATTCCATTAACTCATGGCCATGAGGATATTCTCCTATGTTTACATTTAAGAGATTTATTATCTTATCCTTCACTGATATTTAGATCTCCAAAACATCTGAAAAGGATTTTTCTTCTTGGTGTATGGTAGGGAAATTTTTCTGACCATGCTAAATATCTCTTATTTCCAGCACTTTAAAAAATCCAACACTTGTTCACTGCACTGCAGTGGACCCTTGTTGAAAGTCACATCACCATATTTGCATGGATCTGTTTCTACACTCTTTTCTGTTCCATTGCTTTCATCTGTCTTTGTAAGTACAATGTGGAATATCTTGATTTGAGGGGTGGAGGGAGTTTGTATCTACAATTTCAAGTGCTTTAAAAATTTTGACACAATTCAAATTATTTTTTTGTTTGATTTAGTAGGCTTTTTCCTTATTTCTATTTTTTTAAATTTTAATTCAATTTTATTTTATTTTGAGACAGGGTCTCACTCTGTTCCCCAGGCGGAAGTCCAGTGGCAGGATCACAACTCACTGCAACCTCCATCTCCTGGACACAAAGTATCCCTCCATCTCTGAGCCCCCAGGATCCTTCCATCTCTGAGCCCCCAAGTAGCCAGGAATATGGACATGCATCACCATGCCCAGCTATTTATTTATTCATTTATTTTGTATAGACGGGGTCTCGTTATGTTGCCTAGGCCAGTATGGTACATGTCTTGTGATGAACATGTACTTATATTTTAAAATTGTTGGCACAAATGTGCACATTACATATGCCAATAGTTTTTACCATCCGTAGGAACTGTGATACATAAACTTACATTCCTGGTGTTGGATACTTGTACCTTTTCTTCTCTTTTGTTCTCAGGTGATCAGACTTGATGGAGTATATCAATTTTATAAATTTATGAAATAAAAGATTTATGGCTTATTACTAACTGAAATCTACTTTTGTTATTCATTCTAAATTTTTACCCCCCATTTTTATTTATTTATTTATTTATTTATTTATTTATTTATTTGAGACAGAGTCTCACTGTATCGCCCAGGCTGGAGTGCAGTGGCACGATCTCAGCTCACTGCAACCTCTGCCTCCTGGGTTCAAGTGATTCTCTGTCTCAGCCTCCCAAGTAGCTGGGATTACAGGCATGCACCAGCACGCCTGTCTAATTTTTGTATTTTTAGTGGAGACAGGGTTGTATGATGTCGGCCATGCTGATCTCAAACTCCTGACCTCAGGTGATCCTCCCGGGATCACACCTGTAATCCCAGCACTTCTGGAAGCTGGGGCAGGTGGATTACTTGAGATCAGGAGTTGAAGACCAGCCTGGCCAACATGGCAAAACCTCGTCTCTACTAAAAATACAAAAATTAGCTGGGCATGGTGGTGCGCCCCTGTAAATCCCAGCTACTCTGGAGGCTGAGGCAGGAGAATCACTTGAACCTGGAAGGTGGAGGTTGCAGTGAGGATTGTGCCACTGTACTCCAGCCTGGGTGACCAGCAAGACTCTATATCAAAAAAAAAAAAAAAAAAGGAGACTATCTACTAGACAACTGATCTATCTTCAATGTTCAATGTCATGAAAAACAACCAAAAAAACCTGTAAGGTAGCATTTCTAGATTAGGATAAACAAAGAACATAACAAAATGAGAAGTGTAGAAATTGATTGGATTATGGATCCTCAATTTTCAGCCCCTGCCCACAAAAAATAGGAGAAACAAAGCAGGGTATGGTGGCTTATGCTTATAATCCCAGCACTTTGGGAGACTGAGGAGGGCAGATCACCTGGGGTCAGAGGTCAAGTGTTCGAGACTAGCCTGGCCAACCTGGTGAAACCCGTCTCTACTAAAAAGACAAAAATTAGCTGGGCCTTGGGGCTGGCGCCTATAATCCCAGCTACTCCAGAGGGCTGAGTCAGTAGAATTGCTTGAACCCGGGAGGCAGAAGTTGCAGTGAGCTGAGATCACACCACTGCACTCCAGCCTGGGCAACAAGAGTGAAACTCTTTCTCAAAAAAAAAAAAAAAAAAAAGAGAAACAGCTTGTGGAAATTTGAACATGACCATTTATAAGATAATATCATTAAAATATTATTAATTTTCTTAGGTGTGTTAATGAGATTGTGATGTTATAGGAAAACATCTTTATAGAAGAAATATAGTTAAATAGTGGTTTATTACTATGATGTCTTAAACTTATAAATAAGAGGTTTTGCAAAAACAATATGTAGTATTTATACCTATATCTTTGTGTGTGTGCATATATATACACATATGTGTTTTTATATATATATGGAGAGAGAGAGAAAGAATTACTGTACCATTTTTTTCCAGTTGTCATGTTTTTAAATAAATGTATGGTACATGCTAATTGAGAGATGTTGTTATATACCTTTATTTGTCTAGCAAGTATCTGAGGCCATTTTTGCATGTGAAATATATTTTTACTTTATTTTTTCTAATTTCTGACTTTGAGTACTACCTTATCATTGGCTGTTGTTGATTACTTCCTTGCTAATAATAAATGTAATAAATATAAGAATTGAGATTAGATTGCATAGTTTTATCTAAAAGTCAACTTTTTAAAAGATAATTAAGCAGTAATTTGCAAATATTCCTTATTTTACAATATGAAAGATGCTTTTATATGCCACTTTTACAATAGACATGCTAGAAAAGTTATAAACTTGTGTTAAAAAATCCTGAAATGTCATGTAGTAAAATGTAAGAAGGACATCATATGATGGTATACTTCTTAATTTTACTTAAGAAAATCTATCCTTACGAAATATTTAGAGATAATTTATTTACATCTTTTAAAGAATGCCCTCTATGGAAACACTTAAATCTTTAAGATAAAGAATTTTTAAAAATGCATATTCAAAGGATGAATTCTATAGATGTATTAAAATCTGTTTAAAAGAGCCTCCAATGAAATGGGGAAATACTTGATATATTATTAATAATTTATATATATGATAGGAAAAATTACATTTCTCACATTTTCTGAAATGGTGTATAATATTCTATTTCTATATCTACATATTTAATACAAAATTATACTAAAAAATTAATAGTGATAAATGTTGACTAGTAGAATTTTGGGTTAAATGGATTGTTTCTAAGGATATTTGTATTGTTTGTATATTCTAGAATGAAATGTTTTACTTAAATAACCAGGAGATTAAACATTCTGCACATGAAACCCATTTACAGGATTTTTAGTTAAAGCAGTCTTAGGGGTTTGTAAGTGTTTTTAAATACAATTACACTCTTTTCTCCATTTCTTTCAAGAGAATGTTTGTTTTCACCACATTCTTCTTTATTCTCCATAACTTTTCTAGAAAACGTAGTCAGTTATTAAAAGTTTAAATGGAAATGGACTTTGGATGTCATCCAAGATAATTTCTTCATTTTACCACAAGGGCTCTGTCTCTGGGTCAAGGGATGATCCCACCTTTACAGAATTCAGAAAACAGAGATAAGATTTTCAAGAGGATGAATGGAAATAAAGTCATCTCCAGAATGTCAGGCTCTGAATTACCCATAAAGTTTTTAACTCAGACTAGAATATGTCTGTCTGACATCGAATATAGCTACCAACTCTGATCACTATAAAGTTTAGATTACTTTTATGCACAATTTATACTAGAGGGTCATGAGGAAATTATATGTCCAATCACATTAAAGGTTAAGTCCATAAAAGAAAGTTTATATAACAGTAGGTTCTATATACATCTTTGGTAGATGGACCATGTGGCTCCATTCTCATGTATGGAAATAAACTTCAAATACATAAAGTAACTTCAGCCAGAACAAGAAATTATTCCCTCCCTCTCTGTAGATATTGCTTGTCCCCATGACTCATATTGAAGGCTAGAGTGCTTGTTAGTGCTTCATCTGGTCTTCAGCATTTGCAAATGAGGAAAATAATCCCAAAGAGCAACTTGTCCAATTACATCAGCATATCATTGAAAGGTAAATGTGATTATTATGGTTTTGGTGTAATGTATAAAGAACAGCATCAGCCCCATTGTATGCTGTTTTTCCTTGTATTAACCAAAGACATTTGAACTCACTGCTTTGGGGTCTGCAGAATGGAGACTTTTCTTTAATCATATTGATCAAAGAGGAAGTACTTTTAAAAAGATACTTTAGGAAGATTTTTGGCTGGTTCATATAATTATCTGGCTCTGTCTTATGTTTGTTATTATTGCCTACCTAATTATTAGGTGCTGAGTTCTTATACAAAAGTCTGTTGAAAACATTATATGACTTTACGTAATGGTGTTTAGACTGATGCTGTCATTGATCCTGCTTGATGTATTATTTGATACCTCATTAAGGAATATTAACAAGGGTTAGCAACAAAGGTATCATAAGTTTGAGAGTACTCAACTCTTAGGTTAGCAAGTATAATAACCAAAGTTTGCACACAAATAAATTCAGTCATTTTTGATGAATTCTCGAGGAGAGATAAAACTAGATAATTTCTAAGGATACTGTAAATTTACAAATTTATTTAAGTTCAAACTTTTTTGAAATCTTTTTGAAAAGATGCTATACAACATAGAATTACCATGACATAGTAATTCTACTCTGAAGTATACCCCAAATAATTAAAAATAGAGACTCGAAGAGATGTTTGCATTCAATATTGATATTAGTATTATTCGCAATAACCAAAAGTTGAAAACAATGCAAGTGTCAATCAACAAATGACTGAATAAACAAAATGTGATACATATCATGCAATGGGGCATTACTCAGCCATAAAAATGAATAAAGTTCTGATGCATGCTATAACATGTAGGAACCTTGAAAATACTATGATAAGTGAAATAAGTCTGACACAAAGGACAGATATTGTATGACCCCACTTGTATGAAATATCTAGAATAGAAAATTCATAGAGGCGGAAAGCAGATGTGAGGCACCAGAGACTAGAGAGAATAAAGAGTTATTGCTTAAGAGATACAGAGTTTCTGTCTGGAGTGAATAAAACTTTTGAAAATAGATAGTGGTGATGGTTAAAAACCATTATGAATATAATTAATGCTATCGAGTTATACATTTAAATATGGTTAAGTGGTGATTTAAATATAATGTATACATTTTAATGCAAACACAGAAATGTCCAAAAAGTGACTGTGGGCTTTGGAAATATAACCAGGGGCTTATCTCAACACTGATATGTTCAACATTTAGCAGATAATAAAATGTGTATTGTCAACTGTACTTTAGAAAATAATTTATAATATTTAATGTACTTATAATTTATAAGCCTGAAAATACTCTGATTAAAATGCTTATAGCTTTTTATATGAGATGAAAATATAAAATAATAAATAGAAAACACATAATACCATACCCATCGTGTAGCAAATGTTCAGTAAATTTTAGGTTCTTCATTTTTCCTTCACATAGTGCTGCGTTTTTCCTTCACATAGTACTGTGTAGGATCAACACTTAAGACTGAATAAAATGTATTTAAATCATCTTAGAAGGTCTACGTCTCCCTGATATAGCTTTAATTTGTTATTGTTTTCAAAAATAATGAATTCAAGGAAGTGGTGATTAAGAAGGGTTTCTATAAGCATTTATTAAAGGTGTTTAAAACTTTATCAAGCATCTTAGATATCTGGTTTTCATAGTTTGGATTTTACCAGTAATAAATAGTTGTTTGTTGTACACACTCTACAGAAAGTCAATGTCTCACCCCCCAAAAAATTCTAAATTATTAACACTTTCCAACAGCTCAAAGAAATTTCATTTGGGCAAATATTACTTAACAAAATTGAAATGTAGACAAAATAACACCTTTATTTTGTAACTCTCTTTCAATTAGTAATATGATTAATTGACTGAATTATGCTACCTTTAAAAATTGAGAGAGGAGGCAGAAAAAGATGGCAGAGTGGAAGCCTCCACAATAGAAGTCCTCCCGACAAGGACAAAAATGTAACAACTATCCACCCAAAAAAGCCACTTCATAGGAAACAAAAATTAGGTAACCATCGTACCTGGTTTTAACTTCGTATCTCTAGAAGAGGCACTGAGGAGGTAGGACAAACAGTCTTGAGTCATGAAAGCCACCCTTTCACCATCCTTGGCAGTGAAAGCACGTGCAGAGAAAGAATCGGAGTTCTTAGGGGAGGGAAGGTGTGGTAATTGTGAGTTGTTGCATTGAACTCAGTGCTGCCCTGTTAGAGCGGAAAGCAAAACAGGAACAAACTCAGCTGATGTCCACCCATGGAAAAAGCATTTAAATCAGTCTCAGCCAGAGGGGAATAATGCTTCCCAATGGTTGGAATGTTAGCTCCTGAAAACCTCACTCTCATGGGCTAAAGTGCTCTGTCTGAGACCCTAAATAAACTTGAAAGGCAGTCTAGGCCAAAAGTGCTGCAACATTTAGTTGAGTCCTACTGCTTGACTAAGAGCCAGTGGACAGGGGAGCATGCAACCTACTGAGACACCAACCAGGATGGCTAAGGTAGTGCTAGGACCATACCTTCCTTAACCCCAGGCTGCACAGCTCACAGCCACTAAAGAGACCCCTTCCTTCTGCTTGAGAGAAGAGAGAGAAGAGTGTGAAAAACTTTGTCTGCATCTTGAATACCATCTCAGGCACAGTAGAATAGGGCATGAGTCAGAGTCATGAGGCTCCCATTACAGGTCCTAGCTCATGGATGACATTTCTAGACACACCCTAGGCAAGAAAGGAACCACATTTCTTGAAGGGATAAGTCCAGGATTTATCACCTGCTAACTGACAATCTCATGGCCCCTAAATGCCCAGATAGTATTGCGTGGGTCTCTGGTGAGACTTTGAGGCTTGCTGGCTTCAGTTAATACTCAGCACAGTCTCAGTCATGGTGGATAAGGGGAGAGACTTCCTCTGCTTGAGAAAAGCAGGGCAAAAAGTAAAAGGGACTTAGTCTTGTACTTTAGGTACTAGCTTGGCCACAGGGGGTTAGAGCACCAAGCAGGCTCTTGGAGTCTCCAATTTCAGGCCTTGGCTCTTGAGCAGCATTTCTGGAGCTGCCCTGGGCCAGAGGGGAGCACACTGCCATGAAAGATGAGTCTCAGTCTAGAAAGCATTTAAGACAAGCTCATTGAAGAGCCCTTGGGCTTTAATGAACACTGGTGGTAACCTGGCATGACTCCCCAGGGGACGGTGGTAGTGGTGGCCATGGGGTAAAGCCCCTCTGCCAGTGGAAAGGGGAGAGAAGAGTGGGAGGATGGAACCTTTTGGTTTAAGTACCAGTTAAGTTTTAGCACAACAGAACACAAAGTAGACTTCTAAGGTTTTTGACTTCAGTTCCTGGCTCCTGAACAGCACCTCTGGACCCACCTGAAGCCTGAGGAAACTTGCTGCCCTGAAAACAAGAACACAAGGTTGACTGGCTCCACCACCAGCTGATTGTAGAGCCCTAGGGACTTGAGTGAACATAAGTGCTACCTTAGTAGTTGTTACAGTGAGTCTTGGGTGAGACCTAGTACTATCCTGACTGCAGGTCTCACTCAGGGCAGTTTCAATGGTGGTGGCCACACAGGTCCTTGTGTCACTCCAGCTCAATGTCCAGGTGGGTCAGAACAAAGAGAGTGACTCTGTTTGTTTGGGAGAAAGTAAGGGAAGACAATAAGAGTCTTTGCCTAGTAATCTAGAGAATTATTTCAGATCTTATCCAAGGCAATCAAGGCAATATATCCATGCAATTCTGTAAGAGCCACAGTATTATTAGCTTGGGGTGCCCCCTAAAGCAGATACAACTTATTTCACAATACATGTCCTTTTGAATATCTGGAAAACCTTCCCAAAGTGGATGGGCACAAAATGGTCCAGACTATGAAAACTATATTAATATATATGAAACTCTTCAATGCCTAGACACAGACAAACATTCAGAAGTATCAAGACCATCCAGGAAAACATGACCTCACCAAATGAGCTAAATAAGACATCAGAGATCAATCCTGGAGAAACAGATATGTGACCTTTTAGACAGAAAATTCAAAATAGCTGTTTTGAGGATATTCAAAGAAATTCAAGATCATGTAGAGAAGAAATTCAGAATTCTATCAGATAAATTTAGCAAAGAGATTGAAATAACGAAAAGAAATCAAGCAGAAATTTTAGAGCTAAATAGTGCAATTGACATACTGAAAAGTGCATCAGAGGCCTTTAGACAAAAAAGAAGAGTTTTTAGAAAAAAAAAAGAGAGAGAGAGAGAGAGAAGATCAAATAAATAAAATCAGAGATAAAAAGGAGACCATACAACTGATACTGCAGAAATTCAAAGGATCATGAGTGACTACTATGAGGAACTACATGCCAATAAAATGGAAAATCTAGGAGAAATGGACAAATTTCTATACACATATAACCTACCAAGATTAAACTATGAAGACCTCCAACACCTGAACAGATCAATAACAGGTAACAAGTAATAAGATTGAAATGGTAATAAAAATTCTTCCAGCAAAGAAAAGCCCAGGATCGGATGGCTTCACTGCTGAATTCAATCAAATATTTAATGTAGAACTATTACCAATCCTACTCAAACTGTTCTGGAAAACAGAGGAAGAGGGAACACTTTGAAACTCATTCTGTGAAACCAGTTTAACCTGCTATCAAAATAAGACAAGAACACACACAGACACACACACAAACACACAAAGAAAACTGCAGGGCAATATCTCTGATGAATAATGATGCAAAAAATCCTCAACAAAATACTAGCAAACCAAATTCAACAATACATTAGAAAGATTATCAATCATAAACAATGGTTTTTATCTAAGGAGTGCAAGGATCATTCAACATAAGCACATCAATCAATGAAATACAACAGTATCAACAGAATGAAGGACAAAAGACATACAATTATTTCAATTGCTGCTGAAAAAAAAGCATTTGATAAAATTTGTTATCTATTCATGATAAAATCTATCAAAAAACTAGTTATAGAAAAAACATACAACACAAAAATAGTAAAGATATTCTATGTTCATGGCTTGGAAGAATTGATATTGTTAAGATGTACATACTACCTAAACCAATTTACAGATTCAATGCAATACCCATCAAAATACCACTGAGAGTCTTCACAGAAAGAGAAAAAAAAACTATCCTAAAATTTATATGGAATCATAAATGACCCAGAATAGCTAAAACTATCCTAAGGAAATAGAAAAAAACTGGAGGAATTAAATTACCTGACCTAAAATTATATTACAGAGCTATAGTAACCAAAACAGCATAATATTGCCATTAAAAACAGACATATAGACCAGTGGAACAGAATAGAGAACTAAGAAATAAATCCATACATCCACAGTGAACTAATTTTCAACAAAGGTGCCAAGAACATATATTGGAGAAGGGAGAGTCTCTTCAATAAATGTTGCTGGGAATCTGTATATTTCTATACTGAAGAATGAAACTAGACCACTATCTCTCACCAATTACAAGAGTCAAATCAAAATGGATTAAAGACTTAAATGTAAGACCTCAATCTATGAAGCTACTAAAAAAATTTTGGAAACCTCTCCAGGACATTGGAGTGGGCAAAGACTTCTTGAGCAATATTCCACAAGCACAGCAACCAAAGCAAAAATGGACAAATGACATCACATCAACTTTGAAAGCTTTTGCACGGCAAAGAAAATAATCAGTAAAGTGAAGAGACAACCCACGGAATTGGACGAAATATTTGCACACTACCCATCTGACAAGGGATTAGTAACCAGAATATATAAGGAGCACAAACAACTCCAGAAGAAAAAATCTAATAACCTGATAGAAAATAGGGAAAATATTTGAGTAGACATTCCTCAAAATAAGATATACAAATGGCAAACAGGCCTATGAAAAGAAGGTCAGCATCATTGATCATCAGAGAAAAGCAAATCAAATTTACAACGAAATATCATCTCACTCCAGTTAAAATGGCTTTTATAAAAAAGGCAGTAACAAATGGTAACAATGATGTGGGAAAAAGAGAATGCTTGTATCCTGCTGGTGGGAACGTAAATCAGTGCAACTGCTATGGAGAACAGTTTGGAGGTTTCTCAAAAAACTAAACATAAAGCTAACATATGATCCAGCAATCCCAGTCATGGGTATATACCCAAAAGAAAGGATATTAGTATATTGAAGAGATACCTCCACTTTCATGTTCATTGCGGCACTATTCACAACAGATAGCGAAGATTTGGAAGCAACCTAACTATTCATCAATGGATGAATGGAAAAAGAGAATTTGCTACATATGCATAATGGAATACTATGAAGCTATACAAAAGAATGAGATCCTGTCATTTACAGCAACATAGAAGAAACTGAAGGACATTATGTTAAATGAAATAAACGAGTCTTAGAAAGACAAACATTGCGTTTTTCTCACTTATCTGTGGGTGTTAAAAACTAAACCACTTTAACTCATGGAGATAGAGTGGAAGAATGCTTATCAGAGGCTGGTAACGGTAGTCAGGGGTGGGTGGGGGGAAAGGGAGGATGACTAATGGGTAGAAAAGATAGAAAGAATAAATATGACTTAGTATTTCCTAGCACAATAGAGTGTGTATAGGAAAAGTAATTTAATTGTACATTTTAATTAACTAAAAGTCTGTAACTGGATTTTTTGAACAAAATATGAATTATTAAGGTGATGAATGCCTTGTTTATGCTGTGATTATTACACATTGCATGCCTGTGTCAACATACCTCATGTAACCTATAAACATAAACAACTACTATGTACCTACAAAAACTGAAAATAAAAAAAAGTTTAATACTGAAGATTAGAGATTATGATGAAAGAAATGATTAAAGTCACATGATCTCAAATGTAACACAGAAAAAGTGAATATTAAAAATGTGAAAGGGGACTAACTTCTTAATGACAGTTAAATTTAATGAGAAGTTGTCATATTTATAACTTACCTAATGGGCGAATAGTATTATATGCCAAACATGTTAATGAAGATGAACTTAAATTTTAAAAGCAACGTTAAATATTTTCTGCATGGCAAAGAAAACAACAAAAGAAAAGATAAACTACAGAATGGGAGAAAATATTTGCAAACTATATATCTGATATAAGGGACTAATATTCGAAGTATGTAAGTAACTCTTACAACTAAATGGCATAAAAATGAATGGTCTAATTAAAAATTAGAAAATAATCTGAATAGAAATTTATTCAAAGAAGACAGAGAAATGGCCACCCGTTATGTGAAAAGTTGCTCAATATCATTAATGACCACTGAAGGGCAAATGAAAACCACAATGAAATTATTACCACACATCTATTAGGATGCTATTGTCAAAAAGTTAAAGGATGGGCTTTTTTTGTTTTGTTTTTGTTTTTTGTTTTGTTTTGTTCTGTTTGAGACGGAGTCTCGCTCCGTCGCCTAGGCTGGAGTGCAAATGGCGTGATCTCGGCTCACTGCAACCTCCACCTCACGGGTTCAAGTGATTCTCCTGCCTCAGTCTCCAGAGTAGCTGGGATTACAGGCACACACCACCACACCTGGCTAGTTTTTATATTTTTAGTAGAGACGGGGTTTCACCACGTTGGCCAGGCTGGTCTCGATCTTCTGACCTCAGGTGATCCACCCACCTCAGCCTGCCAAAAAGTGTTGAGATTACAGGTGTGAGCCACTGCGCCTGGCCAGGTATCTATTCTTATATTCATTTAATTTATGAAGAGGCTAAAACTTGCAGAAGTTAATTAAATTGCCAAGTCTGTATGGATTGGAATTGGCAGAGCAATAATTCCAGCAGGATCTGACTGTCCCACATGGGTATTTTTTTACATTCTGCCTCAGAGACATCCATGTCTAAAATTTGAAAAAGCAAAAAGATAACTCTAGTTTTAATTTTAAAAAATGAATGTGCTCATATCAAATTATTATTTTAAAAAGAACCATAACTTCTACTTATGGAAAGATGGAATATACATATGTTCCTTATTCTTTTCAATAAATATAACTTAAAAACCTGAACACTAATATATAACACAAATATAAGAAAATTCTGAAAAGTAGGAAGAAAAAGCATGTGTGAAACACATAAGGAGCTTAAAATTTTACCACTTCTGGCAGTAATGAGGTACCCCTTTCTTCCCAGATGGCATGGTATTAAAGGAAGTGTAGGGACAGCTTTGACAAGCACCCAGTGGTAACAAGGCCACCCACTCCACTATGTCAGTGAAGACCACATGGAGGACCAGTGCTCCACGAAATCATGGCAATCATAATAATATGTGCTGCCCATCAGAGTTTCAAAATATGTGAAGCAAAACCTGAGGGAAATAAAAGGACAAATAAAACACTGAATAGAAAAAAAAATGTCCAAAAATTACATCTGGAGCCTTCAACATCCCTTCCTCAATTACTGGTGTAGAAAGTCATCAAGGAGATAGAACTGAAAACACCATCCGCCAACAGGATCTCAACATTTATAAAACCAGTCCACATAACAGCAGCCCACATGTTTTCAAGTGCCCACAGAACACATGATAGACCATAACTTGGGTCATAAAAGAACCTCAAGAAATAAAAAAAAAAAAAAATGAAAACCCTAGGCAGAGTCTTCAGTGAACAAAATGGAATTAAATGATAAACCAGTGACAGCAAACAAACAATCAAAACACTTCAAAATGAACAGCACATCTCTAAATGATTCACTGATCAAAAAGCAGGTCTCTAGGGAAAAAAAAAAAAAATACATTGACCTGAATGAAAACGAAAATACAACATACCTACACTATGGAAAACATACCAAGCAGTTCTGAGACAGAAATTCACGGCAATGACTACAAAAGAGGATTTGTTAAATGAACGATTTTACATATTCCAACAAGCGTGGAAAAGAAAGAGCAAATTATCCCAAAACCAACAAAATGGAGAAAATAATAATAATAAAGAGCATGTGTCAATGAAAATGAAAACAGAAAATAATAAAGAAAATCAAGGCAACAAATAGCTGGTTCTTAGTAAAGTTTCATAAAATTCATGAATCTTTAGCATAGCTGACAAAATAATTAAACAAGACACAAGTTAACAATACAGACATCAAAAAAATAAAAGATTACCATAACCTGTATATACATAATTTGAAAACTAAGATTTAATGAACTAATTCATTAAAAAACACAAACTACCACAACGAATCCAATATAAAATAGATAATTTAGTATACACAGTATCTTTGAGAAAACTGAATTAGTAAATTAAATACTCTGAGAAAAAAAAAATTATGTCCAGATGGTTTCACTGTAGAATTCTAGTAAATATTTAAAGGATTTATCTCAATTCTATACATCCTCCAGGAAATATGAGAAGGAATACTTTCTGATTTATTTTAGAATGCTAGTATTATCTTGATATCAAACTATAAAAAGAAAGTACAGTACAAAAAATGTAAGAATGAATACTATGGACTAATATAACTGACAAAGATGCAAAACTCCTTTAAAATCGTAGCAAATAGAATTCAACAACACATAAATTATTATTTAACAAAGCTAAGTGGAATTTATTCCAGGCAAGCAAGGCTGGCTCAATATTAAAAACTCAATTATTGTAATATATCATATCAACAGGTTGAAGAAAAAAATTATATGATTATATCAATTGATATAGAAATAGCATCTGACCAACCAATTATGACAAAAATTCTCTGAAAAAAGTAGACAGTAGAGAGTAACTTCCTCTATAGCTGCCACAAAGTATCTACAAAAGCTCTGTACTTAAGATTGTAACATTATACTTAAAGGTAAAAGAATAAAGACTTTTCTACTGATATTAGGATCAAAAATGTTCAATCTCACCACTCTTACTCAACATAATTCTGTAAGTTTTAGTTCTTACAATTAGGACCAAAAAAGAAAAAAATACATACATATTAAAAGAAAAAAATGAAACTGTTCCTTTTTGCATATAATAAAATTGTTCATGTGAAAAGTTCTGGGCTGGGCACAATGGCTCAAACCTGTAATCCTAGACTTTATGTGTAAAAACAGTATTACACATAACATTGCTGGTATGAATTTGAAATGTGTTACAACTCTATAAAACAGTTTTACAATTTCTTAAAACACTAAGCATGTAACTATTGTACTCCTCAACATCCGCACTCTTGGGTGATTCATCTGGATAAATGAAGACTGATAGTCACACTAAAACCTGCACTTGAATGTGTATAGCAACTTTATTTATAGTATCCCCGAACTGAATATCACTCAATGATCATGGTTAATCATGGGTGAATGATTAAATAAATTGTGGTGCGTCCATACTGTGAAATATTATTTAGCAACAAATAGGGATGAACTATTGATACACGCCACAACTTGGCAAACCGAAAATTATTCTGAGCGAAACAAACCAGGACCAAGATGTTACATATTGTATGATTCCATTTATATAAAACTGTGAAATGGTGAAATTATAGAAATACAGTCCTGATTCGTGGTTGCCATAGATTGAGGAGGAAGGGTAGCAGACAAGAGGGAAGTGGGTGTGGCCATAAAAAGGCAACATGACAATTCCTTTTGGGGATACAAATGTTGTGCATATTGGACACAACCATGCCAGCATTCTGTTTGTGATAATGTACTATAGTTTTGTAAGATGTTACCATTGAGGTGACTAGGTAATGATACATGGGATCTATTTGCAATATTTCTTACAATTGTAAGTGAATTTATGATTATATCAAAAGTTTATATCAAAATCTATGATTATATCAAAAGTTTAAAAATTTCCTCAGACAAAAAATAAATAAATAAATAAAACCAAAAGAAAGAACAATAATTTGAAACAGGATAATTGCTGAGCCAAGAAAGCTTGAGAGGGTAACACACTGGAGGGAGCAAGACTTCTAACAAACATGTCACTAACACAGAGAAAAATCATCATATTCCCCAAATCCCAAACTTAAGTAAAGGTGAAGACAATGGAAATTCATTGCAACTAGAATTGCAGGGAATCTCCCTTCACCAAATGGTACCCACGTATACTATGGCAAATGTACAGAGAAAGCAGTTTCCTTGGATTTCGTTCACTCTTTATGCTACTTAATTGACAAATGGAACTGATCTTTTATGTGGCCATAGTAAAGAGATCATGACTCCAAAACCCTCAGAAGAAGGATGTAAGTATCAACTTTAGTCACGAATAACTTCAGCTCTGAAACTCTATCATACTGCACATGTTCAACAGAGAACACAACCATATCCTCCATAATGCAACATGAAATTACTTATAAAAGGTAAAATTCTTGATGTGAATGAACTTTCACATGCAGAGATTACTGAAGTATGAAAGCAATGTGATATATTACCATAAACGCCAAAATGTTTCACCAGATATTTCTTTCATCTTATTCTTTTTGGCTGTGTTTCTTCAGGATGATGGTGTTATAATAATTGAAAAGATTAATTATTATCTTTGCACCTGAACCTATTTTATTTAACATTACTGTGACAATTGAGAGCAAATTGTATTGACAGGCCCTTCTTAAACATAATTATGCAAAAAAAGTACCATCCAGAATCAATTAACGTTGGATATCATATTTAATTTTATGGAAATTCAGAGCTCAGCAAAGCACGAATCCAAGATACTCAGAGAGTAAAGATGGGGGTAGTCATTGGTGATGATGTTTTCTTGCATGCACATATTAATGGCTAAAGGGAGAAAGCTTGTGAAGATTTAAAGATTGTTTGTGGAGTAGTTAGTGCCATGGAATTATTGACGACAACTGCATGTGTGAGCGCGCACGTGTGTGTGTGACACTAGTAATTGAATTCAGGTATTTTATCCAACGTTTATAGTGAGGCATAGATGTTTATTCACTCATCCATGATGCTGATTGTCATAGGACCATCAAACTGAGGAATATCTGGCCATGAATACTGGGATATAACAAATTGTTTTTGAAACATGTTAATAGCTACATATGGCATGTATATTTTGATAAATTTATGTGGCTGCTCTCAATACCAAACTGAAATGCCAAAATTGTTTCTTTGTGACATACACACAAAATGCCCCATAAAAATAAAAACATCATCATATATAAGAAACATGACATGAAACCCCAAGAGAAAGTAATACCAGTCTCAAAGGCCAAATTCAAATGCCTATTATGGATGTATGTATGTGTGCACTAATTAATTCAGGGATGTAAAAACCTAAACTCTATTCTTGGATATAAAATCCCTCATTAGTAAGCACAGACAAATTTTCTCATTTTCCAATTATTGCTATTTATTGTGACTTCATGATGACTTGTTTCCATTCATATTTTGAATAATTAAATGTATACCATTTACGCTAATCCTCTGAATCTAATCTTCTGCATCCTAAACTTCATGTGTTTCTATACAATTGGAAAGTTATGTATTTCTATGACAGCTAGGATTAGCAACGAAGGGTTTTCTACTTTGCACTCTAATACTCTCAATGGAAATTTGAGAGAATAAGATTTGTTTTGGTTTAATTGTTTGGGTTTTCCGTTTCAAGATCCCTCATAAGTAAAACATTATTATAAGATTATTTGGGTGTATTTAGGAGCATGAGGAAATAACTATATATGTATTTATATATTTATACATTTATATATGTATATGTATTTATATATGTATTATGTATACATATATATGTATTTATGTATATACACACATATATGTGAGATATATATATATATCTCACACACAGATGTCTCCACTTCCTCTTTCTGAGCTTTAGAAGTCACAGACAAAATTTTAACTCTATTTCTACTGTCTTTAGTTTAGCTTATATCTCTGCCTCCAGTCTCTTAAAGTTTCTACTCATATATTTTAAGTGACAAGAGTCATTTTCCTTAAACCCTCTCTTCAAAATGACAGTCTTACGTCTAAAGGCCCTAGTGCTTCCACTGCCTTAAAAAAAAGCCTCGAATGCTAACCTAGAAATTAGTACTATTTTAATCTCACATATTTCCAATGTGGAGGAAATTTTTTATTAATCCATGGGTTCATATTTGTTTTCTAAAGTTTCTCTGCTGAAATTGAAAATGGACATTTTCCCAAATATTGCTGCTAATCAAGGTCTTGTTTGAAGTGGAATTCAAATTCCAGTTTGAGTCAGAAATCTTCTACAAGGCTTGTCTCAGTTTTAAATAATCTTTGCCATACCCATTCTGTCATTGTCTTTGCACCTTTATTATAATAGTTGTTAAACTATGTTGGGGTATATCAACGAGTGTTTGTTACTTTTTTTCATCTGTTTTTATGTTATTAGGTCTTGAAAGGCAGGTCATGTCTGATACATAGAGGTAACTTTTTGAATATAAGGTAGACAATGGCTAACATATTTGACTTTGCCTCACCTAGTTCAACTCCAAAGCCCAGAAGGTACCAAGGAGAGAGCTCAAATAATTCTTGCCTCACTCTTTGCAAGGAAGGTGAATCCATTTCTATTTGGAAGGAAAGTTATTACATCAGCTCTAGGGAAAAAGAAAACGCTCTGCAAAAGTGAAAAATGTAGATTGTAAAGAATCATGGGTAGGAAAAGACGACTGCTATAATTTGTAGGTGTTAGGACACCACTGACTGGAGTGGCAGGTGCAAAGGCACATAAATATTGGTGCTCAAACTAAATGTCTTCTCTTGGGGGGCTCGTAAGACCCACTACAAACAGTATAGTGAATTCTTGTAATTTTATGTTGCCTTGGCATGCATTTTGAATATAAAGTTAACTTTCTCAGACCAGACGCAAGGCTTAGGCAACTTTGACAGCTTCCAGTTCTCTACCTCCCCCCAGTGCCTCAATGTGGTTGATCCAGATATCTGCCCTATACAGTCTCCTCCTGTGCCTACCTCCCTGCTAGATAAAACCTATTTGACTCACCCCACGGTCTTACTGCACTTGTGTTGCTGCAAAGGAATATCTGAATCTGGGTAATTTATGAAGAAAAGATATTTATTTGGCTCATGGTCTGTAGGCTGTACAGAAAGCATGGCACCAGCATCTATATCTGATGAGGGCCTCAAGCTACTTTCATTCATGGCAGAAAGAGAAGAGGAGCCTCCAAGTGCAGATATCACATGGTGAGAGAGGAAGCCGGAGAGAGACCGGGAGATTCCAGGCTCTTTTTAACAACTCACTCTTATGGGAAATAGTAGAACAATAATTCACTCATTAACACTATCATGATATGAAGCCATTCACGAAGAATGCGCCCCCATTACACAAACACCTACCATTAAGCCCCATCTCCAAACCTGGAGATTTCAGATTTCAACACGAGTTTTGGAAGGTCAAATATACAAACTATAGAACCGACTGACTTCTATGTCCTACATGGGCTGCGCAGATATACCACAGTGACCATCTCTCAGTCACAGGTGTTACTTTATGAAACTTAGGCCTCTATGTTCTAAGTTCACCAATTAGCACTTCCCAGGGAATATCTACTTGACCAACACTCTGGACCCCAATAATGGCTTTGGCCCACAGGTTCCTCATTCTTTCTTCAATCCACCTACTGGTTGTGGTGTGAATGTGCTGTGTTTTGGATATGGCTCATCCCCACCAATATTCACGTTGAACTTTCATCCATAGTGTAGCAGTGTTGGTACGTGGGGTCTGGTGGAAGGTTTTCAGGTCATGGGGGCATATTACTGTTCTCACAGTAGTGAGTTCTCATTAGTTCTAGGAATGATTAGTTCTCACCATCACGAGTTGTTGTAAAGCCCGGACTCCCCTAGTATTATGCCTGTTCACACGTGCCTGCTTCCCCTGTGACCTACTTCCATGTTTTGACCCAGAACAAAAGCTCTTAGCAGAAGCTGAGCAGATGCCAGCATCATCCTTCTTGAACTGCCCATCTTGCAAAACCATTGAGCTAAATAAACCTATTTTTTAAATATAATTTACTGTCTGAGGTATTCTGTGATAGCAACAAAAATGGTCTAAAAGAGTGTCCCAGACAGCTGCCCACTTCCCACTGGCCCTGCGAGGCAAGCTGCCCACTTCCCTATAAGTTCTGCAAGTAATGCACTGCTTTTGTTATTTCACATGCTTTGCCGATTTGCCTGCTCTGTGCCTCCCCTGACTGACACATCTGAACCTAACTTCTTTTCTGGCCAGAGTTCTTTGACATAGTAGCTATCTTGGTGGGAATGAACCCGATATAAGTCAGTCATGAGCCTTAAGAGTATCTACCTTTATAAACAAGTTTCCTGTGAAAGGAGCACTTGGTTACCAGGTCACACACTTAGCCAATAGGCCATCCTCCAGGATAAGGAAGTTTCCTGTAAAAGGTACATAGTAAATGTGGAAGGCTGAATCCCCTGCAGCCCTATCAGGGCAGGGCTCATGTTTATAGTCACTCTCCTGAGAGCGATGTCAAGACTAAAATGAAAAGAAAACAATACAACAAATGAACGAGGACTTAGATCTCATGAGACTTAGAGTCAAGGACCAGTCACTAATGATCGGATAACATTAAATAGCAATATCTCAGCTGATGTGTAGTGGTCTGTGTAAGCTTTTATCGATAATTTAAAACAGTGGTTTGAATATTATGGCTTTAAATACTGTGATGGCTTACGATTTCATGTGAGCACTATATTTTACTGAGTAAGGGGTCACAGAGCTTGCCAGATCATAGGTCCTCAAAAATATTAAATGTGAGTAATTTTTGGATTTATAAATACACCAAGCATCTATTTTTTTAGCTAAACTTATCATATAAACTTAGGAAAATACAATACTACAGAAATTGCACAAGACTTTTGACCGATTAGTTATATGCACTAAAGTAACATATCACATTTTGCTTTTCAGTTTTCATAAAATATGCCTCAATTGTGACATAATTATTCTGAAAATGCAAGTTATTATTCCCTTTCCAAAAGTGAAAAAACTGACCCAGTGTTACAGACTTTGTCTTTTATAAATGCCAAGATTCAGTAGAATTGTTTTCTCATGAATTATATCTTATTTCCTACTCAGCTCCTTCAAAATACTTAGAGTTTTAGAAGAATATTTAATGATATTCCTAATTTTATGCCATCTTTTTGAAAAATTTTATTTATTTGAATTTTCTCTTATATTTTAACAAATTAGAATTGTGTTATGTAAGAATAATGAGTTACTTTTTATTATACCATAATGTAATATTGGGGTTGTAACTCTTCAAATAAAAAACGACATTGAGAATTTCAATTAAGAACAAGAAAGTAGAAAATGTGCTTGCACAATGCATATTATCTCCAACAGAGCAAAGCACATTTATAAGCATCTTGGGCAATAGTGAAGTTTTTATCAAATAAAAGATAGTAATTGGCAGTATTCCTTATTATTAATCCAAGATTTGTAAGCATCTATGTAATTACCTAGATGTTGTTGTCTTTATTGATTTATTTAACGAGCATTAAACAACAATGAAAATATTCATAAGATCACTACTGACTAATGATCATTCTACTCATCTGCATTATACAACTTTAAGATTCTCATTCATCAGAGGAGTATAATAACTACATTTTAAGTGAGTATAACTTATTTCCAAAATGGTTGACATGCCCTGGAGGAAATATTTGCAAAACTTGACTCACAGTTTTGAATTTTCTTTACTACTAATAATTTGTAATTTACTAATTCTTTCCTCTATTTTTACCCCAAAAATATGTTTTTTGGAAATATGACAGTAGAATCTTGCTTTTTGTTCTTTGGTGGTAGGTTCATTTGTTTACATTTGTCATTTTCCTCTATATCCGGCTTTCAAAATAAAAATATAAATTAGAAAAATTTTTAATATAATATTGTATATTTTCTGACAAAAAATATTCAGATGATAAAAGTAAAACAAATTTTTAAAATATTTATCATGTTTGTGCCTTTAACAACCCTTGTTTGGCATTTCTTAATTCATCCTGACAAGTCAACATACATGACATTTTCTCTGAGTAAAGAATCTGATTGTTATGGCTGAAGGCTAAGTATTGGAACAGCTGATGTGAGACAGTTGAAATCCTCTCTGAAAGGTAAATGACTCATGAAAGCAACAAAATAACAAGAGCAATACACTATGCCTAAGTTACTTTGACCACCCATCAAATACAAAATTAGTCCTCATATATTTGTCTTAATTACGTAAAAGCCTGTTTTTCCCAAATCATGCTGGCCTGGAAGTAAAACTGGTGTCATAAGAACAGTTTTTTAAAAAGTATATTTATTAAAAAAGAAGAGTTATGTAATAAAAAATTCTTAAGAAGTAATAGGAAAAGGAAGAAGACTGAGCATATGACATAAGCAATTAATTCATAAGATTAATACAAATGTTTAATAAATATATGTAAATCATTTCCCACCTCATTAATAATTATATAAATAACAAAGTTATGTACTCTCATAATGCCAAAATGATATTGGAATTTCATTGAAAGTTCAGGAAACTAAATTTCATAAATGACTGGAGGCAATTAGAAAACAGAGATCATAAGTATAAACTTTGCACACTCTGAATTAGTTATTACTTTTTTGATACATATTATGGGGAAGTCATCATAGATGTACATAAAATTATTCACAATCATAAATATGGTATTTTAATTTATGACTATGACAATTTGAGAAAACATTTCTAAATTCCCAACAGCAGAAGACTGACTATGTAAATTATGATATATACTTATTATAAGGTAATCAAGCCTGTTTTCAAAGGAATATTTATTGGCATATTGAAATATTTTAAATTTATTGCTAATTTTAAAAATAAGGCATTTCCTATTAATATAACAGACTTAATGAGGTTTCAGGAAGTGACTATGAAAAAATTTGACAATAACTAAATGTAGTGCTTCCATAAAAATTTCTATGACTTTTAAAATACCCTTTTTATTTTATAACAGTTTTAGACTTGCAGAAAAATTGCAAAGATAGCATAGAGATTTGAACTATACCCCACATCCAGTTTCCACGATTATTAACAGCTTAGATTATCATTAACTCAACTCCAGGGCATTTTTCAGATTTTTCAGTTACACAACCTAATTCTGGACACCACATCGCATTTAGTTGTCATGTCTCCTTAGGCTCCTCTTGGCTGTGATGAGTTCTCAAATTTACCTTGTTTTTTATGGCGTTGACAGTTTTAAGGAATACTTATCAGAAATTGTGTAGATTAGGATTTGTCTGATGTTCTCATGATTAACCTGTTTTGTCAATTTCTGGGAATAGATCACAGAGCGAAGTTTTCATCACATCATATGAAGGGTATATACATGTAGATCTTTCTCACCTGGCTGAGATAAACTTCGTTAGGTGCTATAACATATCTTGCTTTTTTCCCTTTGTATACTGTATACTTTCAAAGAAAGTCACTATTTATAGTCTACACTTAAAGAGTGGATGGTTATGTCTCTTCTACTTGTGCATATCTCCAGCAGAACAGACATTTTTATTTGGCTTTTTTAATGTATTTCCTTCCCTAGTCGTAGAATCAGGCATTTACTCATAGATCCTTGGTTCTTTTCAGTGGAGAATGACACCAGAAGCCAAGATCTGAGAACTAGGTGTGTTTGTCATTACGGAGGAATCATTGCTTCTAGCCCCTCCCTGCTGACAGAACAAAGATATATATGTGTGTGTCCTAACTCATGAATACACACATAGCTATACATATTTTTACATATAAATATCTTTATCTAAATTATGCAAAATGTGTCCACATTGATGTTTCTAACATGAATCCATTACAATATATGTTATTCTAGTCTCTGCCCCTTGCTTACCTGTAACCTCCAACTCCAACAGTGAGACAACTGACTCCCTCCACTCTGCCCCGTCCATTTATCTGATTGTTCCATTCCAGTATACATGTGTATTGGTATCATAAGTGGTATCACTTTATAGCAAGTGACTTCATCAACTACTACGGTACAGTAGCTATGTATGATTTTCTTTTTCTTTTCTTTCTTTTCCCGCCCCATTACACATTTGTAATATCATTATATTGCTTTGTCACATTTTGCATTTCATCATGGAATCCTCTGACTTTTAAAATATCGCTTACGTTATTTTTTATTCATTGTACTGAAAGTTCTCTGGGTTTTGAAAAATGCTTAACCAACTGGACAATTACAAGATTATACAGGATAGTTTCACCATCCATACAGAATAGTCTCACCAAAATTACCACTGAAGTATTGTATCAGCTACCCGCTATTCTATAGCTGTAGCAGCTTCTGCTCCAGATCAGTTGGCCTCTGCTGTGACTGTCTGGATTTTCCTGCCATTCCAGATCGCAGGGTGGTGGTTTGTCCTGAAACTTCACTTTTCTCATTGTTCCAAGAAAAATTATTGGTTTGGGGTTTGTGCAACTTTGTCTTTTTGTAAGGAGGGAGTGAAGATGAATAAGATCATTATATGTTGAAACAAAAACCAGAAGTTTTCAGGGGGTCCTTGGATATTTAAGTATAAATGTTCAGAGTTAGTAAGATATAAGTATGAATTTGGAACTTTATGAAGCTGTCTGGGTGACTGGTATGTTTGTGTCCTTTGTACACGGTAAATAAAGCTAATGTCATGGATGAGGTTGCTTTGGTAACGACTATAGGCTATTGAAAGGAATAGAAACTAGAATCAAGCCCAACAAGTCAGTCTTTGATAGCCACATAGAAGGTAAACCAGCAAAGGTGTTGGGGCATCAAGAGTATTAGAAGGAAATACAGACGCTTTGATAACACCAAGAGTGTTTTCAGGAAGAAGCATTCAATACCATTGAAGGTTTCTGTGAGGAAAATCAGATGAAGACTGAAGGATGTATTTATCTGATTAGTAGCACAGTACTGTTGGTGGCAATAGTCGAACCACTGCAGTAATGTCAGGAGTTAGGTTGTCTTAAATGGTTAATAAAACAGTGAGAAACTGTAAGCAATGAAATTGTTAAAATAGATAACATCTGAAAGATTCAAGATACTTTGTATATTTAAATCTGTTTAGAAGATGTAGTTTAGAAATAAAGGTATGATAATATGAAAGAGGAATATTGTAAAAAAAAGTAAGTGACTGCTGGGAAAACTATTTGTGAAATAAGGCCTTTGAAATTACAACTGATTATGGAGAAATATTTATCTGAAAATAATAAACAAAAGTATTAACAGATATTATTTCTGGTTGGCAAAATTACCTGAATTTTTTTTCTTGTTGCTCTTTCATCCAAACTGGCACTGATTATGTTCCAGTTTGTAGTTAGAAGGGAAAAATAACAAAAACAGCAACAGCAACAAAAAAATATTTAACAGTGATAACTCATCTTTTGCTTTTCTCTGGTTTAAGATGACATAAATATACTCCCAGTACCAACCTTCGTGTAGTTTATGTATTAGAAGAGGAAAAGGTAAAATGCCTAGAGAATCTCAGTATAAGATAATAAAACTAAGGGAGGTTTACATATGAGGCTTTTCAAAGAAAATAATTTGGGGCATAATTTAAATTTTCTGTGTACTCCAATACAGTAGCATCATTTATTTATTTTTTATTTTTTATTTTTATTTTTTTTGTGAAACTCCTTATTTAGTTTGCTGTACAAGGAATGAGACAGCACACTGGCCACTGATTTGCTCCTCACACATCTCAAGCTTGCTACTGACGGATGAGAGGACCAATGAGAATCGATGCACTGTAAAGGAACTATTATAATTGTTGTTTCTTTATTTTTAAATTTGTTTTGGTTTTTTATTTTTGTGGTTACATAGTAGGTATATATATATATTTACTTATTTATTTATGGGTTGCATGATATATATTGATGTGAGCATGCAATGATAATAATTATATTATGGAAAATGGGGTATCCCTCACCCTAAACATTTTTCCTCTGTATTAGAAACAATCCAATTATTATTATTTTTTTGGTTATTTTAAAATGTACGATTAAATTCTTTTTTACTATGTCGACACTGTTGTGCTAGCAAATGCTATGTTTTACTCACAAATATTCGTTCCCATTTTGTGAGTTGTCTCTTCAGTTTGTTGACTTTGTCCTTTGCTGTGCAGAGACTTTTTAACTTGATGTAATGTCACTATTCATTTTTGCTTTGGTCTCCTGTACTTGCTGGGTATTACTCAGAAAATTTTTACCCAGTCCAAAATCCTGAAGAGATTCCCAAACATTTTCTTTAAGTGGTTTCATAGTTTGAGGTCTTTTTTTTTTTTTTTTTTTTTTTTTTTGAGACGGAGTCTCGCTCTGTCGCCCAGGCGCCCAGGCTGGAGTGCAGTGGCCGGATCTCAGCTCACTGCAAGCTCCGCCTCCCGGGTTCACGCCATTCTCGGACCTCAGCCTCCCGCGTAGCTGGGACTACAGGCGCTGCCACCTCGCCCGGCTATTTTTTGTGTTTCTTAGTAGAGACGGGGTTTCACCGTGTTAGCCAGGATGGTCTCGATCTCCTGACCTCGTGATCCGCCCATCTCAGCCTCCCAAAGTGCTGGGATTACAGGCTTGAGCCACCGCGCCCGGCCGAGGTCTTAGATTTAAGTATTTGACTTGATTCTTGTATATGGGGAGAGATGGTGGTCAAGTTTTTTTTTTTCTGCATATGGATATCCAGTTTCCCCAGCACCATTTATTGAAGACTGTCCTTTCCCCATGTATGTTCTTGGCACATTTATCAAAAGTGATTTCATTGTAGGTGTGTGAATTTGTTTTTGAGTTCTCTATCCTCTTCCATTCTCCTATGTGTCTGTTTTTATGGCAGTACCATTCTGTTTCGATTAATATAGCTCTTCAGCATAATTTGAAGTAACGTAATGTGATTCCTCCAGTTTAGTTATTTTTGTTTAGGAGAGCTTTGGTTATTCTGGGTCTTTCGTGGTTTCACATAAATTTTAGAATTTTTTTTCTATTTCTGTGAAGAATATCACCGGTATTTTGTTGGGGATTGCATTGAATCTATAGATTGCTTTGGGTAGTATGGACGGTTTAACAATATTTATTGTTTCTGTGCATAAACGTGGATATCTTGCGTTTGTGTATGTGTGTGTCTGTGTGTGTCTTCTTCAATTTCTTTCATGAATGTTTTATAATCTTTTAGAAATCTTTCACTTCTTTGGTTACCTTAATTCCCAGGTATTTTATTTGTAGCTATTGTAAATGGGATTACATTTTTTATTTCTTTTTCAGATTGCTGTTGGTATACAGAAATGCTAGTGATTTTGTATCTTGCAATTTTACTGAATGTACTTATCAGTTCTAATAACTTTTTGGAGGAGTCTGTAGCTTTTTCCAAATATAAGATCCTATCCTCTCCAAACAAGGATAGTTTGACTTCTTCCTTTCCAATTTGGATGCCCTTTGTTTCTTTCTGTTCTTTGATTGCTCTAGCTGGGATTCCCAGCACTGGGTTGAATAACAGTGGTGAGAGTGGGCATCCTTGTCATTTTCCCAGTATTAGAGGAAAGGCTTTCAGTTTTTCCCCGTTCAGTATGATACTAGCTATGATTCTGTCATATATGGGTTTTATTAGGCATGTTTCTTCTATCCCCAGTTTTTATTCAGCGTTTTTACCATGAAGAGATGTTGAACTTAGTCAAATGCTTTTTCACCATCAGTGGAAATGATCATGTGTTTTTGTCCTTCATTGTGTTGATAGGATGTATCATATTTATTGATTTGCATATGATGAACAATCCTTTCATCCCAAGAATAAATCCCACCTGGTCACAATGAACTATCTTTTTAATTTGTGTTTGAATTTAGTTTGCTTTTATTTTGTTGATGATTTTTGCATCAATATATACAGTTATATTGTCCTGTAGCTTCTTTTTTTGATATCACTTTGGTTTTGAAATCAGGGTAATATGGTCCTCTTAGAATGAATTTGGAAGTGTTCCCTTCTCTAGTTTTCAGAATAGTTTGAGTGGGGCAAGCATTATTTCTTCTTTAAAAGTTTTATCAAATTCAGCAGTGAAGGCATTAGGTCTTGGGCTTTTCTGTGCTGACAGACTTTTTGTTATGGCTCGTATCTCATTACTTGTTATTAGTCTGTTCAGGTTTTAGATTTATTTGTGGTTCAAACCTGAGAGGTATTTTTTTCTAGAAATTTATTCATTTATCTTGGATTTTCCAATATATTGGCATAGAGTTGCTCACAGCCACAATGATCCTCCGAATTTCTGCAGTATTAGTTTTAGTGTCTCTTCTTTCATCTCTGATTTTATGTATTTGGGTATTCTCTCTTTTTTTCTTAAGTCTGACAAACGTCAATAGTCAATTGTTTTTAGCTTTCCAAAAGATAAACTTTTTGTTTAATTATTTTTTGTATTTGTATTATTTTAATTAATAAATAAAATTAATTTTATTTATTTATGCTCTGATCTTTCTTAATTTTTGTCTTCAATGAATTTGGTTTGGTTTTCTCTTGCTTTCCTAGTTAAGATGTATCATTATGTTCTTTATTTGAAGTTTGTTTTTTATTTTACATAGGCATTTATAGCTATAAAATTTCTCTTAGTACTGGTTTTGCTGTATCCCATAGGTTTTGGTATGTTGTATTTCCATTTTCATTTGTTTCAGAAAAATTTTCAACTTCCTTCTTAATTACTTTATTTACCCACTGGTTATTCAGGAGCATATTGTTTAATTTCCATGTGTTTATATAGTTTCCAAATTCCTGTTGTTACTCATTTCTAGTTTCATTCCATTGTGCTCGTAGAATATGCTTGGCATTCTTTCAACTTTTTTGAATGATTTAAGATACCTAATACATGATTAATCCTTGAGAATGATCCATGTACTTAGAAAAAGAATGTGTATTCTGTAGCTGTTGAACAACATGTTCTTTAAATATCTATTAGATTCATTTGCTTTATAGTGCAGATTAAGTCTAGTCTTTCTTCGTTGATTTTCCATCTGAAAGATCTGTTCAATGCTGAAAGTAAGGTGTTAAAATCTCTGGCTATTATTGTGGCTCCCTGGCAATAGTACTTCCAGGCTACTGTCAGTGTTCATTTCAAGTCCAAGGGCTCTTCAGTCAGCCTGCAGCTGCCTGGCCTATGCACTGGGCTCACTCTTCAGGGAACTGGGCTCCCTCTGGCTCAGGGTAGGTCCAGAAATGCCATCCAAGAGTCAAAGCCTGAATCAGGAACCCAAGAGGCCCACTTATTTCTTTACTCCACCCTCACCATGGCCGAGCTGGTACCTAAGATGCAAGAAGAGGTCCCCTTTACTTTTCCTTCTATTTTTCTCAAGCAGAAGGAGTTACTCACTATAGTCACCACAGTTGGGAATGTGCCAAGTCTCACTTAAAGCCATCAAGTCCGAGTGTCATCCAAGACCCACATTGTATTACTTGGCTATTGCTGCTGGTTATTCAGGGCTCAAGGGCTTTTTAGTCAGCAGGTGATGGATCCTGCCAAGACTAGGTCATTCTGTTCAAGCCAAAAAGTTTCCTCTGGCCCAGGATGTATCTACTAGAAATTTCATCCAGAAGCTATGGCCGAGAGAGAGGTCTTATGACTCTGACCAGTGTCCTATCCTGCTGTGGCTGAGCTGGTAGTCAAGATGCAACACCAAATCCTCCTCACTCTTCCCTCTCCTTTGCTCAAGCAGAAAGAGGGGTCTCTTTTGGAACCACAAGCTGTGCATCTGAGGAGGGATGGCATAAGCACTCCCTTTGCTTCCCTGGCTGTTATCTCAGTAGGTCATGTGCCCCCAAGTCCACTGTCTCCCAGCCCAGATCAGCACTAGGAGTCGCCTAGGTGTTGCAGTCTTTGTGGTCTAGACTGCCCTTTCAACTTCCTTAGAGGCCCGGAGTACTTTAACCCGTGGTGGCAAGGCTTGCCGAAGCTCAGATTCTGACCACTGGGACGTGCGAGCCCCATCTCCTGGAACTTTTGCTGAGTTCAGCAAAACAAGGCTGGAATTAGCTGATGCCTCCCCACAAAGAGAGTATTTAGGGCTGGTTTAAATATCCCCTTTATTGGCAGGTGTCAGCTGAATTCAGCCAGGTTTTTCTTTCTGCTGTGACAGGCCAGCATTGAGTTCAATGCAAAGTTTCACAATTGCTGCACTCACCCTCTCACAAAAGCACAGATGCTCCCTGCCATGCAACCCTTGCCAGGGGGTATGGAGGAGGGGTGGTCTCAGTGATTCAAGACTCTTTTCCTGCCTTCTACACTGCCTGTTTCAGCGATGTGAGGTCAAAACCAGGTACTGTGAGTGCTCACTTCACTTCTGTTTCTTATGAAAGTGCTTTTTTTGGTTACATAGTGGTTAAACTGATGTCCTCATTGCAGGGTCAAGTAGGTGGAACTTCCTATTTATCCATTTTACTCCACTCCCTATAATGAATTTTTATGAATTGAATTGATGGCTGTAGAAATGCTGATTGGATTCATAGTTCTTTACCAACATTGCCATTCAGTCATAACTTCTTCCTGCCTGTTCTTTTTCTCCTTCTACTCATGTTCTCTCTCTTCCTCAAAAGACGAAGTTATGACACCCTGAGATGAGTATTTTTTTCCCTTTTACTCACAGGCAAAAGCATAAATAAACACATATTTGTCATATGAATAATTTTAGTAGTCATGACTTTAATAAAAATGTTTGCTACTCTTCCTTTGATGTTTGATTTGATTAATTTAAATATACACTAAGGGGTAAACTCTATGTAACAGTCAAACAAATGATAATATCCAGAAATGTGGTTCTTCCCTTATTTTTGCACATATTTATGCCTATGTGGCGTATATTTTTCACTTTTAAATTATTTTCTAACATATTTACGTATATATTCCAGTTACATTTTAATTGGTAGCTGTTAGTATTGAAATGTAGACAAATGGTTTTCAAACACAAATATTGCCCACTGGCAACAAAGAAAGTGCTATGTTCAAGGTGGCCCTGTTGACATATTTGTATGTGAATATTTGAATAGACTGATGATTAAACTCCTTTCAATGTGACCTCTTATTTCCAAAATAAGCTTGAAAATAAGAATTCTTTGCAAATTGCTTAGAAATGTTTACCCCAGCATTGTTTATCAGCATTTCCTTCATGTGATGTTAACAGCAAATTGAACTCAATCTCAGGCCCTATGGGAATTATCACACATATTGTGATTAGAAGGTTATAATCGATGTGATTTTAATACATCATCAAAGGAGAGCTGAATCTCAGGATTCAAGCCATCCCAGTTTCATCCCCAAAATAATTGCAAACAGAGTGTGTCTGCAGCAGGAAACTCAAACAACTTTATTTATCAGTACCATCTCCGTTTAATTTGCTGTTAAGTGTCTTTGTTAAATAACATTGCCTCTCTGGTGCTCATCATGATCTTAGATGATTAAAAAGCATTTGGATAATATCTGCAATAAAACTAAGCTCACTGAGCTATGTATACTACTGAATTCTGGGGACGAAATGAGACAAAAGTTTCCAACTGTCAAATTAAGTAGAGTAAGTTAAGGGAAATTAACATGGAACTTCCCCAGAGATGCAATAGTTGTATTCTATTGTCAGTTTCTTTTCTTTTTTTATCTTTGAAGACAGATGCTGACAGCAGTTTGTGAATAAGCATTGAAAGGCGTCTTTGGAGTAGAAATGTAGAGTACAAATGCAAATCAATGTGCAGTTTTTGTTCTTACGAATTTCATCAAAAATCAATTCCCAAGCTAACCGAACTACGGTCAACTTAATATTTTTCTTTGTTTCTGTATTTCTTTCAGCTGCAAAACAAACAATATTTACCATGTAGGTGTTTACATTGTTGAAATTATAGTATTAAATAAATGTGTTATAACTCCCCCACCTTTTTTTTTTTTTTTTTTTTTTGAGATGGAGTCTTGCACTGTTGCCCAGGCTGGAGTGCAACGACTCGCTGCAACCTCCGCCTCCTGGGTTCAAGAGATTCTCCTGCCTCAGCCTCCTGAGTTGCTGGGATTACAGGTGTGCGCCACCACATCTGGCTAATTTTTGTTTTCTTAGTAGAGACGGGATTTTGCCATGTTGGTCAGGCTCGTCTTCAACTCCTGACTTCAGGTGATCTGCCTGCCTCAGCCTCCCAAAGTGCTGAGATTACAGGCATGAGCCACTGTGCCCAACCATTTTTGAAAGAGTGGGTAATAATTTCATCGCATGGTGTTCAGAAGGGAACACGCTTGTTTATTTAACCTAGAAATGCACTGAGGTCATCTTCCTGGGACTTTAGTTGAAGGACCAGAGATTAAAACAAGTAAAGTATTTTATTCTTCTTCAGAAATGTAAGAATAAAATGCTAGATAAATGGTATACTTCTACTGCTAATAATAGTAATAATAACAAAGAAAGACTTAAAGCAATCTCAGCAAAATTTTCCTTGCTTTACAATGTCACATTGCCCTAGAACCTTAAAGTGAGGAACAGCAGAGTCCTGAAGCAAAGCATCTTAAGATTTATGAGGGGACTCGTTTTAGAGATGGCCATTTGCTTGGAGACTGGACATGTGGGGCTGTCATATGGCAAACACAAATTATGTCATGGCAAGAGCACAAACTTGAAATCAGACCTGTTTGATATACTAATTATTTGTTAATTTTGAAAGCATCAAAGGACAGATTCAATCCCCAGCATGACTTTAGACTATCTTTCTGTATGTGGAAAGAAATTGCCTAAACTCTCTGAGCTTTTTTTTTTTATTCCTGAAAAACAAGTGGGCAAATAATTCTACCCGAGGGAGTTATTTGAAGAGTAATGAACTAATTGAATGAATAAATAAATAATAAAAATTGAATTAAAAAAACGCAGAAACACAAAGAAGAGTAATGAACTAATGATCTTAAGACCCCCAGGATATTCCCTGAGTAGGCTCATAGCAGTTATCATTTTCTTTATCATCTCCTTTTTCTATATTTTTTTCTTTCATTCATTTTAAATTGTGTTCATTATGTTCCAATGAAGATTAAATTTTTGTCCTGACAGATCTTCTGTGAGCACCAAAAAAATCAAAATGTGTATGTGATACTGCTTTACAGTGTAACATTCTATGTAGTAAAGAATTTTGAAGCAATCCTAGTATTAAATAATGCAGGTGGAGAAAAGATCTAAATCAACTCAAAGATATTGCTGAGTTTGGGTCATAATTGTTTAGCACAGATTATGATGTGTGTTTGGCAACTTTCTGCTTATTGTATTTATTTTTTTGTCTCTATTCATTCTCCTGTCATCAGAACCCACAGTCCATCTGCCTCTGCCGTTGAGGAGCCTAAGGCAATAGCTGTGGCAATTACCTCTAGTCTCATTATTGCCTTCTGCAATGCCACTTGGGGTACTGTTTCCATGTTGGCACTGGCAGAATAGACATTTGCTTACCAAAAATTACCCAAGATATCTTCCTTATTTGTATTCCCTAGTGTCAGTGCTTTTCTTTTGGCCGTTAAAAAAGTGCCAGTATTTCTGGAAGAAATACAAATTAAACTGGATAGTAATTTTTTCTTATCATAAATTCATCTATTCACAATAGGGAAGTTCAGCTGAAATACACAACTTTTATGGGGAGAGGAGAGGTCTGTAACATGGAACCTGACTTATATATACATATGCATAACTCTTATTTAAATATATAATATAGGGGCTGGGTGTAGTGGCTAATGCCTAAATCATCAGTAATTTGGAGGACTGAGGCAAGAGAATTCCTTAAGGCCAGAAGTTCAAGATCAGCCTGGGCAACATAACGAGAACCCAACTCTAAAAATAATTTAAATATTAGCCCGGCAGGGTGGTGCATTCCTGTAGTCCCAGATGCAGTGTTGCGGTGGGAAGAACATTGAGTTCAGGAGCTCCAGGCTGCAGTGAGCCATGATTATAATTTCACCACTGCACTCCAACCTGTGTGACTAGGCAAGACTCTATCTCTAAAATTTTTTTTTTAATATATGATATACAAGGATGTGTGTGTATACATCTATTGTGAATATATATATAAAATATACAGTATATATTAAGCATAATATACTCTATCATCTATGCATCCATGTATCCACATGTCTCCCATTTATGTATCATCATAATGTTCATCACCTATCCATGTGTCTCCCATTTATGTATCATCATAATGAGTATGCAAGGAGAGAACTTGTACTAAGTCACACAGCAAGTGATCAGCAAAGGGTAGATTCTACCCTGGTTCTATTTATCTCCAAAACCTGGGATTGATATATGGTAATTCTATACTTTTTTTCAGGAAACTTTTCCATAGTTGTTGCTTGATATATAAAACCTCAGCCTTTATAAGAGAGAATATGAAATAAAGAGGCATTTTAATATACTAAGGTGTGGGAATTTCCCTTCAACTTTTAAAAGACTAGAAAGAACAAGAAAGCTGGCCGCAGAAGTTTATTTCCAGATGCTTGCTCTAATCTCACAACTCAAAAATAATTTTGCTTTCAGTGCCTTGGTACTGCGTGATGCGCTACGCAAGACCAACTAGTTATTTTTATTGAATGTTTTCTTTAAATAAAATGTTAAGTTTGTACATCCAAGCTGTCTTTATTTGAGTCTCTTCAACTGTTTATAAGCCACAGAACTTTTTTTTAACTTTTTCATTACAAGAGAAAAATAATATCCAAGCAGCATTTAAAGAATATACAACTGGACAAATGCAGCTGAAGAGTTTCCAATGATTCTGTATAAGATGATGATTCCAAGTGATGCATACTGTCAATATAAGGGCTTATGACAGTCACTAAATCTAGTTGTTTTATAAAAGATCTCACTAAAATTTCAACTACTTGTCAGAAAGTATTTTCCATCTAATCATGAAAATGCATTGAGTATGGAAGATAAAAGAAAATATTATCTGAAAGATGCCAACTGGGTCAACTCTACAGTTTTGGGGTTTTTTTAATTCTAGAGTTTGTTTTTTGTCTGCACTGCAGGGTATACAGAGATGCGTAAGTAACATGAATTCACACTTGGGTTTTATAGACCTTTGTTTAAATCCTCTTAGTGTTCCATAAGTCTTTTTTTTTTTCTTTTTATCAGCTCCTCTACATAGTGTTGCAGTTATAATTCAGTGGAATAATCCTTATTGAGATCTTTGCACAGGATCTGATACTTATACTCAACAACATTTATTGGTGATACTGGTGATGATGACGATAAATGATAGGGGATAATAATGATAACAACTACTTTGGAGGTGTCTGTAATCTAGGGCTAGAGCCCAGTTAGGTTACAATCCCTATATTTACAGGAACTCTGGTTTATTGTTTCTTAAAGAGGAATAATCCAGGGCAGATGTCTACCTTGAGTGTTTTAGATTAAATACGGGACTGCACTTGGCCATAGATGGGAATCAGTACAGACTCATCAGTTTTGACTGTAAAAATTGAACTGAACTTAATTCTCATTGCCCAAGTCAGTTATATGTTCAAGTGAGGTTTAGAAATTCCATTTACTTCATACATGTAAAGCCTCATTCCAAGCATTATAGATAGAAACTAAATAACTGCTACTGACTTTGAAGAGATTCTGCCTAGGTCAACAAACTAAAAATTACAGGAAGGTGTTATCAATTCTTCCACATGAGAACACCTAAAGGTTAGAAATGATAAACAGCTCGGCTTGGAAAATGAGAAAAATCCAAACACAGCCAATGAAATTTTGAATTTGCTTTTACAAATTAATAAAATATGCTAGGAATTTGTGATAGTTACCATTTCTAGTACTGGCTATTCAAACTGTGAGTTTAACCTCCTTGACTGAACCAGTTTCAACTTCTTGACATCGTCCATTATTTAAAATACACCGAGCACATTTTTCATCCATTAAAAATTATCTTAGAAAATAAAAATCATTGATCTCTTCCTTAAAAAAAATACATTCTGATCTTCTTTTCTCTTTGGAATTATTATTCCAAATGGTTTTCATAATCTGGAAGATGCATATAACTCTCAATCCTAGGAGAATTTTGGGTATCAGTATTGAGACTGGTGAATGGAGTCAAACACAGCCTGAGAACATGGAAAGAGAAAAGAAGGTACGACCTCAAGCCTCTGGAATATTAGGCATATTTTCATCTTATTTGGAATGAAATCCAAGCCTAGCTCTTCTATTAGATAAATTTGTCTTCTTAATCCTTGTAGCTTTCATGTGATACAGAAATTTAATTTAAAATTATAATGGAAGAGTTTTATTGGCCATTTCAAAACAATCTCAAATTAGCTCTTTTCAACCACAATAGAACTTCAAGAACACTTCTCCTTAAACACCTTACTATTCTATCCTTTGATACCAATAGTGTAATCATCCAATTATCCAATATCATAGTATTATCTAATGAGAGCCATCTCTGATGGTTTTGGTATTCTTCACAAATCTGTTACTATCAACTGCCTCAGACTTAGGAACAAATCGTTTCATCCCATCTGGCATTGTTTTCCTCTACTGCAGAAAAAAATACAATTAACCTCATTCTCATTGTTTTACCTGTAATGACAAAAGCATTCTACATATTACAATTCCAAAACATGTGCTTAATTACTTAATTAGAGACTGGAGAACTGCAGTAGTTATTTAACAGGAAGGCAAAGAGAGAAAAAAGCGTGAGAAGATGAGAAGGTTCAGTGAAATATCCCCACACTTGTGTGAAATTATTTTGCATAATCATTTTTTGTCAAGTAGTTTACTTACATGAGAGAGAACTGAGAATTTGACTGTAGTTAAAATAGGAACAAAAACCACACCACCACTCCTAGAATGTTAAAGCATGTGTAAATGACTGGAGGCTTATCTGACATGATACCAGGGAAGACGTCTGGCTCTCCAACCTTGTAGAAAGGAAGTTTCAAAGGTAAGATTTGAAAAGACAAGATTTGAAAAGGGAATTCAGCACAAAAATACAAAACAGTGTTTACAACTTAGTAAAGCTTTTTTTAAATAGCGCTTTTTTTTTTTGTATTATTATACAGCTTGTAAGTAAATATTACTCTGTTCAGGACATATGGAGACACATGTCACTCTACACATGCTCAGAGCAACAAAGAATCAGTGTCACCTGGAGTTCGTAGGAGATTCAGACTCTTCAACTCCACTTAGAATTACTCAAGCCCACATTTTAATAAGCTAATTTGTTTACGTATTAACAATTAAGAGCACTTGAGTGGACTTGTATCTCTTTCCCAATTTATTTGTTTTTAGATTAAGATGTCACACATATTGCAAAATGGTTAAATAATTAACATTCCAGCATTACAGCGTTAACATTCGTGACATTTATTTTTCTTCCTAATAAGATGCTATCCTTACCGTACAAACCAAACAAACTCATTTGTTTTATTTCACTGTAGAAGAGAAGCAAACGGAATGGAATAAAATCACTAAGTTGAGCATTGATAGGCTAGATAATTTCACAGTAAATGAAAAAGTATACATCGAAGGGAAAATAAAAATGTTCATTTAAATTAACTCATTTATTTGCTTTTTATTCAGAATGTTTTAAAATTTCTTATCTTTTTAGATATACATTTTTTCTCCTCATATGAATTTTTTAGTAAATCTTTTAGCACAGTCCTGAGTCACATGTCCTCATGCTTTATTTTTCAAAAGAATTACTCACATTCTTGAATGATAGTTTATGTGGATATATTTTCTGAATCAGTTTAAGAATATGTTCCCCTTGTCTATCAAATGCTTTGGAGTTATTGAAAGAGCAATTTAGTTATTTTTCTCTTTGGGGAAATATATCTTTCCTCTTTAAAAAAAAGTTTTAGCTGGGCCTGGTGGGTCAGGCCTGTAACCCCAGCAGTTTGAGAGGCGAGGCAGGAAGATCACTTGAAGTCAGGAGTTCAAGATCAGCCTGGCCAACATGAAGAAATCCTGTCTCTGCTAAAATTACAAAAATTAGCTGGGAGTGGTAGCACTTACCTGCAATCCTTGCTATTCGGGAGACTGAGGCTGGAGAATTGCTTGAACCCAGGAGGTGGAGGTTGCAGTAAGCTGAGATCACGCTACTATACTCCAGCCAGGGTAACAGAGACTCCATCTCAAAAAAAAAAAAAAAAAAAAAGTTTTATTTTTATTCTCTTTTATGTTTTTTTTTTAAATTTTTTGTAACAATGTATTTAGTTTTAGATTTACAACTATAATCATAAAATTTTAATAATTATATTATCAAATGTTGCTTGTAATATTTAGTAATAGGTTATACTACTTTTAATTTTTATTATTTTCTTTAAACTAAAGTTGGAAATCTCACTTCATACTCCATATCTTTAAACTTCTATGTATCTCTTTAATTCTTAATGCTGCATTTCAGGCTATTTACCTCAAATTTTACTAAGCCTTTGACTAATTGTGTAAGTTGTCAATTTCAATATCTAGTTTTTTTAAGTATCTAGATGTCTACTACATTATTTTTATAAATGTTATTTTTGTAAATATGTCAATTTTTATAGTGTTTTACTTATCCATACTCATTGTAAACACATTAATTTGATTATTTCAGGTTATCCTATTGCCTCTTTTTCAAAAGAATTCCATAGTAGTTAAAATTGTCATGTTACTGTCATTAGAAGCTCAGAAATAGTACAAGTCTACCAGTTATACTTGTATCTTAACTGTTTTGCACCCTAGAAACTATTAATAATTAAAAGCAATGCTGTTTTATTGTTTGTTTTGGTGCCTGCTTATATTGAAATTAGTTGAAGAAGGACAATGAGGATAGAGGATGCGCTGTGTTGCTTTTCAGCTTTGACTTAATTCTTGAATTGTGTAAGAGATTGTTTCCCTTAAAAGACATTTATTCCCCTCCTCTCCAGACTTGCAAGAGAACACACCTTCACTATATATAAGCACATGGCTAAAAATACCACAAGGCAAATATACACACATTGTATCAGAAAAATGAACAAAGCAGGTAGGTGAGATCTACTGAAGACATCATTGGAGAAAACAAATCACTCAATGTTCACATAACCCCTCAGTTCTTCCATTCTGCTTTAATCATTTAAAGATGCACGTTCCAAAAAGAAAAAACACATTAGCAGATAGTAGTAATGAATGACCTAACAAAAGAGGTGACCAATATTGAAAGAATGACACAATAAAATTAAAGACCCACACAAGAGTGTCTGCAAAATATGAACTATAAGAGGAATAACCTAGACTGGTCCAGAATATAGAACATCTTTACTGGCTAAATATTAAAGCCAGTCAACAAAACATTAAAGGGTTAATATCAATTATAAATAACATGTTATAGATTTCAGTGTGTAGATTTATAGATTACAATTTGTTGATGAACAGTATATAAAACACATTTAATTTACTTACAGTATTTTTTGTTTATCAATTCTTCAGTTGAAAAAATTCCCCAATAATATTTTAGATATAGGTATGTGTGTGTGAGTTTGTGCATGCGTGTATTCAAGTGAGTGTGTGTGGAGGGTGGGGGGGGAATCTGTGCAAACCATACCTTTTTCAACAAAGATTATAGTGAATAAAGGGGACATCAGTTTACATCAAATATTTTAATGTGTTATCTTGTCAGGGCTTATTATGTCTTGTCCTTAGGCATGTTATGTTATGTAGTCACTAGGTTTAAGTAATAATGTCCATATTTAGCAAATACATGTATGCCACAATAAAGATGTTCAGTGAACATAAGAGTAACATACAATAGGAGTAGTTGTTAAGGAATGGAGAAGAAAATTTATCATTCAAACTTGAGCAAAAAAATTCTGAGACATTGGTGAAAATTAAACTAAAGTGTTAGTACAATGCAGAAAGTTTTTAACTAAGATCTCTGCATAAAGTATCTATACTTAGATTAATATAAATTGCAAAATTATTTAACAAAGATATAAAACAGTGTAATTTTCACTTAGAGATTGCCTTTAACTGTTAGATAAATATCACCTCTGTCACAAGAAGCAGGTGAGTTTTCAAACTGATGAGGTATCAAGGAATTTGCAAATTTAAGAGAAAAAAGGTGTGATGTAATTGCCAACCTTAGTTAATAGAAAGTTACTACTTTCCTAAGCAGCAGCCTTAACTCTGTGTTCTGTTATTAATGATAGAAAAGGGCCTTGGTATGTATTTTATTATTGAAGAACTACAGAAAACATGGACCTTAATTATTCAGCAGCCTTAGGGGCAACCTCCAATGTTAAGATAAAAATAAACTTCTATCCACTGCAAGTCTGAATCCAGCAGAATGAGGGAACAAATCATATCTTTATTTCATTTGTGTGTTGCAAAATGTGCCTGGGAAAGGATCTAAGAAAGCGCATTATAATCAGAACCTTGCTGTAGGGTGACTTTCAATGAAGGAACAAATGAGACTTAATGTATCACATGTCATTGTACTAAGGCTTAAAAGTGAGAGTGTCACTTAGGACTTGATTCCCTCACTGGGTCTCTCCCAAGGGAATTTTTTAAAACAGGTTCCAAATAGGAATCAATATAAGGTATGTATGTGCCAATCTTGCCTCCAGAATCCTAATAGACAGAACATTTCCAATTATTGTCTTTTTTCATCTATTCAGCATAAGGAAGTCAATTTGTGAAATTACTCAGGACAGAAAATGGTGATTCTACTATAGAACGTTTGCAATAAAGCTAGACCTCTGTAGGCATTTGAATGCCTAGAATTTGGTTTCCTCTCCGGCCGCAATGTGCAGATGTAGTTAACATGACCTGAAAATCAGAGAAACTCACTTTTATTCTCTATTTGTTACTAGACACATATGTGGTTTTGGGCCACTGTTATCAAACAGAAATAAAATGTGAGCCACAAAGTAAACTCCTATATAATTTTAAATTTTCTAATAAACATTTATAAAAGTAAGTAGAAAGAGTTGAAATTAATTTCAATACTATATTTGATTTAACTCAATTTATCCAAAATATTATTTATCATGTAATCTACAGAAAAATTATGAGATATTTTACATCTTTTTACTAATCATCTGAAATTAAATATTCTTTTTTTACTTACAGAGCTTCAGGTTTCTACTGGCCACATTTTAATTGCTCAATAGCAGTATGTGGCTACTATCTTCTGTAGTAGACAGTTTAGTTTCAGACAAATATTTTCAGGGGTTTGTTATATCTTAGTCATAAACAACATTGAAAGAAATAACACTATAGACATTTTCTCAAAATGTATGGTTGAATAATCAAAACAAGAGTAAGAGATAGTACTGAGAGAGAAAGAGAGAAAAAAAATCAATATTTGAATGAGCAGAGTTATTCCCAGCATAAACTTGAGCTTGTAATGTCGAAGTGAGGTAGAACAGCTTTGGAATTGCAATTGACTGACGTTGCAATGTGTTAAGAGGAATTTTTAAAAAACTGGAACATGTGAAGTAGCAAGTGGCCATGATAGTTCAAAAATTATATTATGGAACACAATGGAAGGCACTATCCACATTTAACCTATAGAGAAAAATGTAATTAGGAGAAGCAATAACTGTCTTTAAATAATGATTGGAAAGACAATTGCAGATAAAAGTTGAGCTTTTCCTAGATAAACTGAAAAGACGTAAGTGCAAGGTATACCTGACAGATCAAAAGATGTAACTGAAAGATATAACTGACAGGCCAAATATGGTCATTTTATTTGTACATTAATTCAACAAGCATATATTGAGCATCTACTATGTACAACTCAATATGCAGACTGCTAGGGTAGAAATATGAATAATAATATAGTAGACATAGTTTGAAAAAACATGAGATAGCTAAAGTAGGTAATTCCTCATTGCAGAAGTTGCTCTAAAATGGACTGGATGGTGACTTGGTAAGTGTAGGGTTGTAGAGTTTCAAGTATCATAAAAACTTTATACATGAGTGCCACGGCTGGCAATGGTGGATTGATTTGTTTCAAACCAATCCTACTAACAAAAAGTACATGAAATGTAGAAAATATTGTTTAACAAAACTTATTATTGAAGCTACCAGAGGACTCTGAAAATAGTGAAGGTTTGCAGATCAGAATTCAGATGAAATTAGGGTAGTTTAAAAAAGTAAATAAAAAATGTTTTACTGCTTTTCCCTTCAAGGCAACTGTCACAACTGGCTGAGAGGTTGAGAGCAAAGAAGCACTTTAGACATACAGATAATTAATTAGAATAATAAGTATTTTTAATGTATCTATGTAATAATGAAGATAATGACAGAACCAAAGTGGCTATTCTTTTCCTTTTGTCTGATTTTAATATAGGCACGCCAACTTTCTTATGTTTACTGTGGCACAGTGTTGCTTTTTTCATGCATTTATCTTTGATCTATGTATCTTTATATTTAAGATGTATAGGTTATGAATATCTTATTATTAGGCCTTATTTCCCCATAGTGACAATTTTAACCTATTAATTGGATTGCTCAATGCATTTACATTTAATATAATTACAATTATGACAAATTATGAACTTACTATTTTGGGATTAATTTTTTATTTATCCTGCTGTCCTTTACTTTTATTTTCTTCCTTTCCTGCATTCTTTAATATTAATTGAAAATAACTTAGTATTCCAAATTATTTACTTTTATTACCTTTTTATGTAAACATATTTTGGGGAGTTATTCTAGCTTTAAGAATGAATATTAATTCAATGAATCAATGTTAGAACTGTAAATTACAACTCAACATTTCTATGTATATCCTTCCACCCTTTGTGCTATATGTATATGTGCGTATATATATTTTTTCCTAAATATTATACCATACATGCCTAAAATCCATTATTTTTATTTTAAATATTTAATTTTGTTTTTCCTTTTAAACATTAAGATATAAAAATGCATAAATAATAACATATATATTTACCATTCCATGTACCTTTATTCCTTTATGTAGTTCCAGATTTCCATCTGATGCCATTTTCTTTGGAACTAGAAACTTCTTCGTGTGTGTTTGTGTGTGCTGTATTTTCTGGTAATTTATGTTTTTGTATTTATTTTTGGTATTAAACATTTGATTATCATACCACTAAGTGTGTTTATTGTTGGAGATGACAGAGTTTTCTATCTGTGATTTGATACCCCTTATTTTTTTTAAGATAAAAACAGATATCAGCTATTATTTTTGTCAAATATATATTCTGAACGAATTTCTGTCTTTTACTACTCCATTTACTCATATTTCAACTGCTTAATATTGACCCAGAAAGCATTGATATTCTGTTCATTTTTAATCCACATTGCAATTCGTGTAGTTTTTTTTTTTCTTCTTCTTCTTTTTCCTACACTCTCCAATCTATTGTTAGTCCCATTGGTAAATTTTTAATTGTAGGTATTCTGGTTTCAAATATACAATTCTTAGTTGGTTCTATTTTCCATTTCTTTGCTGAAATCTCAATCTGTTTACTCATGGTATACATCTTTTCATTTATATCCTTTAAACATTAATAAAATGATTTTAAGATTCTAATCTAAAATCTCCAGATCTCGTGACCTTTCAAGATTGGCTCCTATTCATTTGTTTTAACTAACTTGTGACTTTTCTGTAACATCTTCACATAACTAATAACTTTTTGAAAAATTTATTCTAGGCATTGTTATTCCATGAAATTTAGAATTTGTCTTCCTTTAACGTGGTTAAAATTGATTTTAGCTGGCAATAATTTGTTGTGTGATATACTCTGATTGACTATGGCTTCCTCTTAATAATTATTAGGTATGACGATTCTTAAGATGAGACTTTTTATGAAATTTTAAATGCCTAAGATATTTGGTTAAGATTTTTCTACCCTGACTAAATATAACTTCAGTACCTTTAGCACTATTTATTATTTATAATATCCTCATATCGTAGAGCCTCTCAGTATCTCTTTTATGTCAGACCACAATGAAATTTGACTTTGGTATGTGCATATTTTATATTTCATTATCCAAAGAAATTACAGCTCTAGTAGCATACAAAACCTCTAATTTCTATTTTTTCCAGGGTGCAGGGTTACTGGTTGCTGCTTGTGCCCTATTTCTCTGGGTTCTGTCATGGAGCATTTCTTCAGGCATAAACTCTGAAAGAATATGAAACTCACTTTGTGTGATTGTCTTTTCTTAGGAATACTCTCCTACACTGCCTTTTGACCAATGTCCAAAAACTGTTGTTTCATATATTTTGTACAGTATTATAATTTTTTATACTAGAAGGTTAAGCTCAGTATTTCTTAATTTGTCTTGACCATGCAACCAGAAATTATCATTATATAATTTTTACATGTCTTTATGATCTATAGATGTAATCTTTTTCACTCTAAATACTTGTCATTTTTATTTATGCCTCTAAAATATGATCATTTTTCTTTTTCCATCTAGTTTCTGTTACTTTTTATTAAATGTAGGAATGGACCCGAAAACCCCTTCTTACAAATTTGCAGAATGAAGGCAGGTGGAAGGAAGATAAAGAGAAAATAAGTCCCTCTACAGTTTATGATTCAAAACATTATTTATATTTGTTATAGAACAATATAACATTCAAAAATATATCATAAATATAAATGAAGAAAAACTATGAGTCCCCTGATAGAACTTAATTGAACTGACTAAACATTAATTACATTCCCTACCTTATTGTCTACTTTCCCATTTACATAAACTTATTTGAGTTGACATTTTTTCAGCTTGGGATCTTCATGCATCTATATCTTCATTATTCCTTTTTTCATTTCATTTTAAGCCATGGGTAGTGCTAGCTTCCTTCTTGGTGGCTTTCACTGCATATTGATCTCTAACAGTCTAACCTCAGCATTTCTGACTTTTTCCCTCTCCAACTTCAAATTTTACTGTCAGGTTTTCTTTTACCAAGTTTAGAAATTCTAGGAGAGAATTGTAAGTTTTACCAGTTTCCCAATGTTAGGGAAAAATGATTCTGCATTAGTTATTAAGAGGATCAGAGACGTGACATAGGAGCTTACTTCTCTTTCTGCATATATTTCTCCTATCAAAAAAAGAAAGAGAAGTAAATAAAATATAATAAAATAAAATTATTAATCTCATGAATTTCTGATTCTAGTTCATCAAGAGAAATTTTTATGTTGGATAGAATCAAAATCTTTCTGAAGCCAAATACATTTATTATATTATGTCTCCCTTTCCTACATTATCTAGCCTTCAATCACAGAAAGAAATTTAAAATAGCTTGTAAAATATAATTTTCACAGATCTAAGATGACTGCTTCATGGCACTGTATGCTTTACTACAAGGACATAGATATATTCATGGATATTTTCAAGAGTGTTATCCTAAAATACGTATAATTGTAAATGTTGTCACCTTACATCTCTAGTAAAAGATTATCCTCTTCAAACACTTGTAATAAGCTACTGTATAACTGGATTCTCAAGAAAGACTTTATACACTTTGGGCAGTGGTGTAGATGTGGAAGATGAACTTGTTGTATGGAATTTTCTAGATTTATGGTCTGATATGAGCTAGAAAGCTTCAAAGATATTGTAACATTAATTTTTTTTTATATTTCAACAACTAACAATAAAATGAAGACTACTACACTGCAGTGTAGTGTTCTTTGATGATATAAGACAGTAAACTATACTGGACATCTGTTTTCCAATAATTTCTGAACTACTCTAATTTTTATCATTGTAAAATAAGATTTTCAACTTATAATATCTATTGGCATTCCATGTATTCTGATGAGTTTATTTATACTAAGTCATATTCCTAATGTATTTGTTAAAGAATTTGATTTATTTTTTAATCTGCACTGGATAATATAACATTCTCATTACCAGATATTCTTGTTCACATTCTTAATCAAATTATTTTAGGTTCAAGTTAGCTGGACAAATTATTTTTTAATGTTAGTGTTATTAAATATCAACCTGAAAAACCATCCAATTGAACTGTGAACTACAACCTTTCCACTCCACCTACCCAAATCTAAATAAGTGCATTAATAGTATCCAAAAGAGCAGCAAAGCAAGATAGCGGAATAGAATCATCCCCCATGCAAGGAGACTATCTACACACAAAAAAAGTACTTTTGTAAGAGCCAAAAATCAGGTGGGCACTCACAGTACCTGGTGTTAACTTCATATTGTTCATATCGCTAAAATAGACACTGAAGAAGTAGAAAAAAACAGTTGTGAATCACTGATGCCACTCCTCCCCCATCCCTTGATAGTGACAGCATGGTTCAGAGAGTGATTCTGAGTGCTGGGGAGAGGTAAAGCCAATAATTATGAGGCATTATTCTCAGGGCTGCCCTTGTTATAGCAGAAAGCAAAATTGGATCAAACTCAGCTGACGCTTGCCCACAGAGGGAGCATTTAAACTAGCTCTAGTCAGAGGGCAACCACCATTCCCAGCAGTCAGAACTTGAGTTCTTGAAAGCCTTGCTACCATGTACTAATGTTCTCTGGGGCCCCAAATGAAGTTGAAAGGCAGTCTTGACCACAAGGACTGCAAATCCTAGGCAAGTCCTAGTGCTAAACTGGTCCCAGAGCCACTGGGCTGAGGGCCACATGACTAATGGAGATAGAAGCAGAAGCAGCTAAGGGAGTGCTGGCATCAACTCTCCCCTAACCCCAGGCTGCAGAGTTCATGGTCCCAAAAGAGACCTCTTCCTTCTTCTTGAGGAGAGGAGATAAAAGTGTGGGAAGGACTTTGTCTTGCCGTTTGGACACCAACTCAACCATAGTAGGAATAGGGCACTGATCAGAGTCATGGGAACCCACTATCCAGCTTCATCGCCTGCTAACTGAAGATCTCTTGGTTCCCCAGTAATAAGCAGTGATCCCAGGTACAACATCAAGACCCTTGGGTGACACTATGAGATTTGCTGGCTTCAGGTGAGACTCAGCACATTCCTAAATGCAGTGGTTACAGTGAGAGACTCCTGCTTCAGAAAAGTGGAGGGAAAAGTAAAGGGGATTTTGTCTTACACCTTATGTACCACCTCAGCCACAGTGATGCAGAGCAACCACGTGGGGTCTTTGGGTCTCCAATTCCAGGCCTTGACTCTTGGGCAACATTTCTGGATATGGCCTTTCCAGAGGTGAGCCCTCTGCCCCAAAAGGTGAGACACAGAGCAGGCAGTATTCACCACAAGTTGACTGAAGAATCCTCGGGCCTCAAGGGAACATTCGTGGTAGTCGGGCTGTACTCCCATGGATCTAAACAGGCAGCAGTCAAGGAGTGTGGCTCCTCTGCCTGTGGAAAGTGGAGGAACGACTGGGAAGGACTGCATCTTGTGGTTTGAATGCCAGCTCATCTGCAGTACAATAGAGTGCCAGGTAGACTTCTAAGGTTTTTAACTCTAGTCCCTGGCTCCTAGACAGCACCTCTGAACCCGCCTGGGGACTGTGGGAACTTGCTGCCCTGAAGGGAAGGACACAGGCCTGGCTGGCTTTGACACTTCCTGATTGTAGAGCTGCATGGTTTTGAGCAACATAGCCAGAAAGTGGTTAGAGCAGGCCTTGAGCAAGACCTAGTAGTGTTGGTCTGACCCTGTGCAGTGGTAGAGGTGGTAGCCACAGGGGTGCTTGTGTCAGTCCAACCCTAGCTCCACGTAGCTTAGAAGGGAGAGAGAGAGAGTGAGATAGATCCCTCTTGTCTGAGAAAAAGTAAGGGAAGAAAACAAGTTTCTGCCTGGCAATCCAGATAATTCTTCCAGATCTTGTTGAAGACCACCAAGGCAGTTCATCTATGAGTATTCAAAAAGTACAGCATTACAGGGCTTGGGGTTCTACTAAAGCAGACATAGCTTAGATCACAACACTCCAGGTTTTTGAATACCTGAAAAGTCTTCCCAAGAATGATGGGTACAAATAGGCCCAGACTGTGAAGACCACAATAAATACTCTTTAATGCCCATACACAGATGAAATTCTACATGTATTAAGACCACCCAGGAAAACATGACCTTACCAAATGAACTAAATAAGGAACCAGGTACCAATTCTGTAGAAACAGAGGTATGTGACTTTTCAGATAGAGAATTCAAAATAGCTGTTTTGAGGAAACTCAGAGAAATACAAAGTAACACAGAGAAGGAATTCAGAATTCTATCAAATAAATGTAAGAAAGACATTGAAATAATTTAAAAGAATTAAGCAGAAATTCCGGAGCTGAAAAAAATGTAATTGGCATACTGGAGAATGCATCAGAGCCATCTAACAGCAGAATTGGTCAAGAGGAAGAAATAATCCATGAGCTTGAAGATAGGCTATTTGAAAATGAATAATCTGAGACCAGGCATAGTGGCTCATGCCCGTAATCCCAGCACTTTGGGAGGCCAAGGTTGGCAGATCGCTTGAGCCCAGGAGTTTGAGATCACCCTAGGCAACATGGTGAGATCCTGTCTCAACTAAAAATACAAAATAATAATAATAATAATAATAAGAAGAAGAAGAAGAAGAAGAAAAAGCTTGGCTTGGTGGCATGCACCTGTAATCCCAGTTATTCAGGAGGCTGAGGTGGGAGAATCACCTGAGCCAAGGAGGTCAAGGATGCAGTGAGCCATGATCACACTACTGCACTCCAGCCTGAGGAATGTGAGTGAGACATTGAATCAGGAAACAAACAAAAACAAAATAAGTAGAAATACACGGTAGGAGGAGACCGAAAGAAGCACACTCGTGAGATCTAGAAAATAGCCTCAAAAAGGCAAATCTAACAGTTAACCTTAAAGAAGACATAGAGAAAGAGATATGGAAGAGAGTTTATTCAAAGAAATAATAAATTTTTAAACACAGTAAAATATATCAATATCCAAATACAAGAGGGTTATAAAACACCAGAGTTAACTCAGAGAAGATAACGGTACAATTGGAAATTAATAACTAAACTTCCAGAAGTCCAGGATGAAGAAAGGATCCTGAAAACAGCAAGAGGAAAGAAATAAATTACATGCAATGGAGCTCCAATGTGTCTGACAGTAGACTTTTCAGTGGAAATCTTATAGGACAGGAGATAGTGGCATGGCATATTTAATGTGCTGAAGAAAAAAATATTTTATCATAGACTAGTATATCTGGTAAAAAAAAAAAAAAAAAATTCTTAGAAAAGAAGGAGAAATACAAACTTCTGCAAACAAACAAAGGCTGAGGGATATCAACACCAGACCTTTCTTACAAGAAGTGCTACAGGGAGTACTTACATTAGGAAAAAGTAGAACATTATTTAGTAGTAAAATATCATGTTATGGTACAAAACTCACTGGTAATAGTAAGTACACAGAAAAACACAGAATATTATAGCACTGTAAATGCAGTGTGTAAACTACTGTTGTCTTGAGCAGAAAGAATAAATGAAGAACTAGTCAAAAATAACAACTGCAACCACCATTCAAGAGATAGACAGTACAATAAGATATAAACAAAATGTTAATGTTAATAAGTCAGGGGGACAAAATTAAGGCATGCAGTCTTTATTAGGTTTCTTTTTGCCTATTTGTGTGCTTGTGTTGTTTAGGAAGTGTTAAGTTGATATCAACTTAATGTAATGGGTTTTTCAGGTAGTATTGCAAGCCTCATGGTATTCTCAAACCAGAGAACATACAATGGATACACAAAAAAATAAAAAGCAAGAGATTCACTCATGTCAGCAGGGACAACCACCTTTACTCAAATAAAAACAGGAAGAAAAGAAAGAAGGAAGAGAACACCACAAAACAAGCAGAAAACAAATGATAAAATATCAGAAGTAAGTAATAGTTTATCAATAATAACATTGAAGGTAAATGAACTAAACTCTGTAATATGAAGACACACATGGACTGAAAATAAAGGGATGAAATAAGATATCCCATGCCAATAAAAGCTAAAAAAGAGCGACAGTGGCTATACTCATGTTAGAAAAAAGAGATTTCAAGACAAAAACTATAAACAAAAAAACAAAGAGCTTGCAATACAATGATGAAGCTGTTGATTCAGTAAGTGGATAGAACAATTTTAAAAAGTACTTACACCCAACACTGGAGCACCAAGATATGTAAAGCAAATATTACTAGAGCTAAAGAGAGAGATCTCAGTACAATAATAGCTCAAGATCTCACTCCATTTTCAGGAATGTATAGTTCTTCAAGACAGAAAATCAACAAAGAAACATCAGACTTAATCTGCACTATAGACAAAATGGAGCAAATAAATATTTATAGAACGTTTCATCCAACGGCTGTAGAATACACATTTTTTTTCCTCAGCACATGGATCATTTGCAAGGACAGACCACATGTTATGTCACAAAAGATTATTAAATCGTTCATAGAAATTGAAATGCTATGAAGTATCTTCTCCAGCTGCAATGGAATAAAACTAGAAATCAATAACAAGAGGTATTTTGGAAACTATACAAATACATGGATATTAAACAATATGCTTTTGAGTAACCAGAGGGTCAGTGAAGAAGTTAAAAAGGAAACTTCAAAATTTTTTGGAACAAATGATAACAGAAAAAGAACATATCAAAACCTATGAGATACAGCAAACACAGTACTCAGAGGGAAGTTTATAGCTGCAAGTGCCTACATTAGAAAAGAAGGAAAACTTTAAAAAACAACCTAATAATCCATCTTTGTATTAGTCTGTCCTCATGCTGCTAATAAAACATACCTGAGACTGGGTAATTTATAAAGAAAAGAGGTTTAATAGACTCACACTACCATATGACTGGGGAGGTCTCACAATTATGGTGGAAGGCAAAGGAGAAGCAAAGGCACATCATACATGGCATCAGGTAATACAATACGTGGTACACAGGGGAACTCCCATGTATAAAACCATCAGATTTTGTGAGACTTATTCGCTACCATGAGAACAGCATGGGAGAAACTGTTCTCGTGACTCAATGATCTCCACCTTGCCTGGTCCCTGACACCTGGGGGTTACTATAATTCAAAGTAAGATTTGAGTAGGGACACAGCCAAACAATATCATTCCATCATTCCACCCCAGCCCCTTCCAAATCTCATGTTTTCACGTTTCAAAACCAGTCATGCTTTCTCAGCAGTCCCCCAGAATCTTAATTCATTTCAGCATTAACTTAAAAGCCCATAGTACAGTCTCATCTGAGAAAAGACAAGCCCCTTATGCATATAAACCTTTAAAATTAAAAGCAAGTTAGTTACTTCCTATATGCAACGTGAGTACAGCCATTGGTTAAATACACCCATTCCAAATGGGGAAATTTGGCCAAAAGTAAGGGACTACAGGCTCCAGGCAAGTCTGAAATCCAACGAGGCAGTCAAACCTTAAAGTTCTGAAATAATCTCCCTTGATTCCATATCTCACATTCAGATAATGTTGATGAAAGAGGTGGGCTTCCATGGCCTTGGGCATCTCTACTCCTGTGGCTTTGCAGGGTACAGGCCTCCTTCTGGCTGCTTTCACATGCTGGCATTGAGTGTCTGCAGATTTTCCAGGTGTACAATGCAAGCTATCGGTGGATCTACCAATCTGCAGTCTAGAGCATAAAGGCCCTCTTTTTACAGCTCCACTAGGCAATTCCTCAGTGTGAACGCTAGTGAGGACTCTTACTCCACATATCCCTTCTGTACTGCCCTGCCAGTGGTTCTCCTTGAAGTCTCCACCCTTGAAGCATAATTCTGCCTGGACATCCAGGAATTTTCATACATCCTCTGAAATCTAGGTGGAGGTTCCCAAACCTCAATTCTGGACTTCTGTGCACCTGCAGGTCCAACACCATGTGGAAGCTGCCAAGGCTTGGGCCTTGCACCCTCTGAACCAACAGCCTGAGCTCTATGTTGGCCCCTTTTAGCCATGGCTGGGGTGCAGGGCACCAAGTCCTAAGATTTCACAAAGCAGCAAGGCCCTTGGCCTGGCCTACAAAGCCATTTGTCCCTTCTAAGCCTCCAGGCCTGTGATGGGAGAGGCTGCCATGAAGATCTCTGACATACCCAGAAAAAATTGTCCCCATTTTCTTGGCAATTAAAATTTGGCTCCTTATTACTTATGCAAATTTCTGCAGCCAGCTTGAATTTCTCCTCAGAAATGGGATGGACTTTTCATTTCTATCGCATCATCAGACTGCAATTTTTCTCAGGTTTTATGCTCTGCTTCCCTTTCAAACGTAAGTTCCAATTCCAAATCTTATATTTGTGAGTATCTAAAACGTAATGCTTTTAACAGCATCCAAGTTACCTTTACTACTTAAAACTTCTTTCTGCCAGGCGCCCTAAATCATCTTCTTTCTCAAGTTCAAACTGGTACAAATCTCTAGGGCTAAGGCAAAATGGCACCAGTCTTTTTGCTAAAACATAGCAAAAGTCATTTTTATTCTAGTTCCCAACAAGTTCCTCATCTCCATCTGAAACCACCTCATCCTTGACTTCATTGTCAATATTACTATCACCATTTTGAACAAAGCCATTCAACAAGTCTCTATGAAATTCCAAACATTCCCACATCTTCCTGTCCTCTTCTGAGCCCTCCAAACTGTTCCAACTTCTGTGTGTTACCCAGTTTCAAAGTCACTTCCACATTTTCAGGTATCTTTACAGCAGCACCCCACTCAACTGGTACCAATTTACTGTATTAGTCTGTTCTAACGCTGCTAATAAAGACATACCTGAGACTCGGTAACTTATAAAGAAAAGAGGTTTGATAGACTCGCACTTCCATGTGGCTGGGGCGGGGGGTGGGGCTCACAATTATGGCAGAAGACAAAGGAGGAGCAAAGACACGTCACACATGGCAGCAGAAAATACAATACATGTCATGCAGAAGAACTCCCATTTATAATAGTATCAGATCTCATGAAACTTATTCACTACCCTGAAAACAGTATGAGGGAAACCACCCCCATGATTCAATCATCTCCTCTTGCCCCCACATCTTGACAGATGGGATTACTATAATTCAAGGCGATATTTGGCTGGGGACACAGCCAAATCATATCAATTTTATTCTTTAAAGAATAAAAAAGCAAGAGTGAAACAAACCCATAATTAGTAGAAGAAGAGAAATAATAAAGAACAAAAATAAATGAAATTGAAATAAGGAAACAATACAAAAATCAATAAAACAAAAATGTTACATTATATAATTAAAGTTAGCATGATATACCTTTTCTCATTCTTTTACTTTCAACCTATCTCTTTGTTGAATTTGAACTAAGTTGTTATAAACAGCATACATTTGGAGCTGTGATTTTTAACCGCTCTGCCAATCTCTCTCCTTAATATGTGTATTTAGATCATTTACATTTAATGCAATATTTGATGTTGTAAAGATTTCCTTCAGTCATTCTTCTATTGTTTGTCTGCTTGGGACAGAAAATTGTAGTTATACTTTATCTGACAATGCATCTATTTCTTCCTTATTTAAAAAAAAAAGGTTCAGCAGATTTGCTCTCTCTCTCTCTCTATATATATATGTGTGTGTGACTACATATATGAATATATGGCTCCTATATATGGTTAATATATAAATATATATATGTGGTTTATAATTCTTTGTTTTTAGCACTGAAAAAAATATTATGCCACTTCCTTCTGGCCTCCATGGTTTCAGGTCATGAATCTCTTCAATGAAATTAGTGTACACCAATAGCCAATGCATCAGTCACCTCTGGCTGATTTCAAGATTTCTCCTTTGTTTACAGTTTTCATAATTCTAATTGTGACATGTCTTAATATAGATGTATTTCATTTTTTCTATTTAAAATTTTTAAGCTTTCTAAATTTGTACTTTTATGTTTGTCCCAAACTTTAGGGAGCTTTCAGCTGTATTTCTCCAAATACTGTGCTATTTCCACTTTATCTTCTTCTTATGAGACTCCAATAATCTGAATTTTGGCTACTTTATAATTATACACAGGTCTTTGATCTTTTTTTTTCAATTTTTTCTCTATTGTTCAGACTGAATAAATTCTATGAGACCACCTTCAAGTTCGCAGATTCTGTCTTCTGCCATTTTGTTCTATCATTGAGCATGTTCAGCAAATTTATTTATAAAATTTCTGTTATTTAATTTTTTAGTCCTATAGCTTCATTTCATTTTCTTTATAACTTTCATGTCTTCTTGAGATATTATTTGTCTCTTTGTTTTAAAGAGAATTTGTAATTTTCTGCTGAATTAATTTTTAGAATGGTGATTTAAAATCATTTGAATATTTAAATATCTAGTTCATTTTCATTTTTATGTCATATAAATGTCTTTTCATATTCATATCATAATTGTTCTTGTTCATTGATGACAGGTGGCTGTCTATTCTGTACTGAGTGTTTTGTCTCTTATTTTCAGAAACTCCATGTGCTTTTTAGCTTTTTCTAAATTTTATCACAAAATCACCATGCAGATTTTGAACACAGGTTCTGATGTATTTTGTGGGCTGGTATTCCTATGATATTCTAATTTTTAGAATATTTTTAATGCATTCTGGTCTACTTATTTTACCTCATGCTGCTGGAGCTCTTACTGCTCCCTACTGATGTTGCTTGAGGAAAATAATGGACCTTCTTTGGCTGTGCTGCCTCATGTCTGTAATGGGTGAAGGGAGTGTCAAGGTCTCTCTTACAGAAACATAGAGTCATTTGCTAGATTTTTTTTAATTGGGATCACCATTTTTGAGATGGCCTGGCTTCCTGGTGACACTTTGTATACTAAGAGAGTTTTAAGACTGCAGTGACAGAGTTTCCCTGAGCCAGACACTTGTCATGGTGACATTTCCCTTGTCTATTTTTTTCAGTTGTATGGTCTCTCTGTATGAAAGTGACTCTCAGGCACAGCAGGAGAGAAGAGCACTTTTTCTGGACACTTATTGTTAATGAGATTTCCCATAGAATAGATCATCATTGATCTTTTTATTAATGTAGATGGAACTCCCATTAAATGAAAATATGTGCATACCTGGGTGGTTTTGTGTTGTTGAGAATCAGCAAATCTGGGCCACGGTCACCATTTTTCTGTTATGTGTAGAATCTTAAGATTCATTACTGCTCTATTTTTTCTTAAGTCTCTACAGTCCCTAACCAGTTTGTCTTTATTTTTTTCCACTTAGCATTCTCCTTTGCTTGTATATTACCTTATATGCAGAAAGTATAGTTGATGAAGAACAGGAAGAGATGAGTCTATGCCATCTTAACTGGTCTGGACATTCCTGTGAGGCATAGATAGTTAAGGTGTATTTTCATTAACTTAGTAAAGACAATTTTAAAAGGGAATCATTTCTCCCCAAAACACTTGAAATGAATTTTAACCCTGCTTTAAGAAGATTAGATAACTACATAATCATACTCCTGTTTCCCTGTGTGAGTACTGACTAGATATTTAATTTTCTGTGAAAATATCATCACTTATTTAAAATTCACTAGTTTATTCATTCTTATCTTGAACTCACACACATTCCAATTACCTGAACACATTTTGATGTATTTTCTAAATTTAAGGACGTTCGTTTCTTCTATTTTCATGAACCTTTATGGGTGATCAAAAAGAAAATATTTCTGTAGTCAGAAGAGATTATGTTTAGGTTTTATAGTTTGGTTTCTTTTTTTCTTTTAAAAGAAGGAATTCAGATGTTGGGACTAAATATAAAGAACCATTTAATAGCCATATGCACATATTTTAATAATGATATAATAAATGTAATTATAACATACTTATTTGTTTAATGTAACCTAGGATACTAAATTTAAAGTTCAGCAGGAAAAAAACTCTTTGGAAGTAGAGGAAAAATAATATAAACATGATTATTATATAGAATTAGGAATATTGGATACTCAGTATATTTATGTTCTTTCTTTTAGAATATTAATTAGGTGGGAATAGAGAACTAATAGAAGTGGGAAATCTTGAATGTTCAAATAATTTTACATATTTCTGCTCTAGAAATAGAATAAACAGACTTTATATTGTAATGGCAGAAAATAAAGAAAAGAAGCCTGGTCTTCTAAATTTTGGATTGAATGTCTAAATCACTGAAAGACTTAAAGCATATCACTGATAGTTGAACTAAAAACAAAAACAATAATAGTATCTACTTATATCTTTAGGATTGACGGGTTTAATAAAATAATCTTGAAAGATACTATCCACCATTGAAGTACAAATAAAAGACAAACAAAATAAGCATATCAAGAGGTTGAATGGACCAAATGGCATGACAAACAAAAACTTAATAAGATCTATTCAATAATCCAAAATGAGAGAAAAAAAAAAAAAAAGGATAATATGGGTGAAAGTTGCAGTTCTCGTCAAACCCAGACAAAATAGGGCCAGGAAGGCATGAAGAGAGGAAGCTTATACCTACATATCCAGGATGAGGACTGTTTCCAAGAACATTCCAAAATCCCACAAGAAATTCCTTTACATCCTTCATGCATGTCCTTTTCATGGTTTACATATTTCACACATATGCTAATGTTTCTATGACAAGGTAGATATTCCTTAGACATTCCCTAGAACTGCAGTAATTCAGACAAGCTGTTGTCAAAAGACACTTGCCCAGTAACAACGTCTCCACCAATGAACTGATCACCACTCTGGCTTTGGGTCTCTGGAACCAGTGAACTCTATTTCTAAGCAGCTTCTCTCTCCCTTTTTACAGTGACCCTCTCCCTTTCTGTTAGGAAAAGCTTCCTTTTGCTCTTCCCTCACGGTATGCCCTTGTGGCATCCTGGGTTATAATCCTCATTTCTCATTACAAGTAAACTCAGCATATTTGGAGAACATTTTCTATAATGGAGATACTTAAAGAACAATTTATTTGGTTTCTAAATCACTCAAGTAGGAGCGAATTATTCTCTACCTCCTTGAAAACTAACACAGTATGTGGAATTCTTCTGCAGGAGAGGTTTGTATATTCTCAACTCTATTCAATAGTTATTTGTGTCATTACAGACTCACTGATACTGAGTTAATTTTGTTGCTCAAATTGGCCCAGCCAGCTTGGTGACTGAGCGCTCTTTCTGTGGATTCTGTGCCCTTCCACTCAGCCAATCATTGTTTGTTTTTGCATGCTTAGCACTTCCTTCCTTTCTTACAGCCTAGACTTATACATTTTCTGTCTCAGTTCTAGAGTCAGCCATTTCTCGAAGAAGCCCTGGTTCCCTTTTATGGGAGAAAGACATTAGAAATCAGAATCTGAGTATAAAATATGCATGTTGTTACTGGAGAGTCATTGCTTCTAGTCCCTCTCAACTGATTGAGGAAAAAAAAGAAAAAAATATATATATATATATTTATATATGTGTGTGTGTGTGTGCATGTGTGTGCATTAGCCAGAACTTTGAAGATATGATTAAGTTAGGAATCTTAAAATGAGATTAAGGTCCTTGTAAGAGGGAGGCTGGAGAGTCAGTGTCAGAGAAAAAGATGTGAAGATGAAAGGAGAGGTCTAAGTGATGCAATTGCTGGCTTTGAAGATGGTAGACAAGACCAGGGCCATGGAATATTGGCAGCCCCTAGAAGTTGGAAAAACAAGGTGAATTTTCCCCTAGAACCTGTAGAAGGAATGCAATCATGCAAACACTTTGATTTTGGAGAACAAACCCTATTTTCAGTTCTCACCTACAGAACTCTAAGATAATAGATTTATGTTGCTTCAAGCCACTGAGTTTTGTGAAACTTTGCTGTGGCAGCAGTAGAAACTTGATATACTGATTTTAGGACAATTCACACTGAAGTTTTGCAACTCAAATCCATTGCTATATGGATCATTTTATTCTACTACTCTTGCTTACTTATAATCTTCTATTCCAATTGTGAGAAACTTGGCTCCCACTATTTGCCATCCATGTACTTGTTTACTTCTAGTATATATGGTTTACGGTGGTTTCAGAATTGGTAAGCTATACACCATGGGAAATGACTTAATCAAGAAGAGTACACTGATTACATAGGTTTCCTTTGGATTTCAATCATTCTAACACTCCTTATTTCAACATTATTAGTCCAGCACCTCTACTCCCCACTTTCAGTAAGTTGGTCACATGCATTTGTGACAGAGATTATTTTGACACATTTACTTTCCACCACTGAAACTCCTGAATTACTGATTTTGTAAGTTTAAATACTTCACTTTGTGGTGTAAAGTTGCATGCATGGAATTTAAAAAATTGTGCCATGTATCTATTATTAGAGTATCATACAGAGTAGTTGCAGCATCGTAAATAATCCTCTGCACTTCATTTGTTTAACACCCCCAGCCACTAATCTCTGACAACTTCTCATTTGTTAACTATTTTTATAGAACATAGTTTTGAAGCTTTGAAGGTTTGCATCTATCAATTTGCAATAGGCACTTAAAATTCATCTGTGTCAGTGTGTAGTCTGATAGCTCACTTATTTTTTTTTTTTTTTTGACAGAGTTTCACTCTTGCTGCCCAGACTGTAGTGCAACGGTGCCATCTCAGCTCACCCCAACCTCCACCTCCCAGATTCAAGCGATTCTCCTGCCTCAGCCTCCTGAGTAGCTGGGATTACAAGCATGCGCCACCACACCCGGCTAATTTTGTATTTTTTAGTGGAGATGGGGTTTCTCCATATTGGTCAGGCTGGTCTCGAACTCACGACCTCAGGTGATCCTCCTGCCTCAGCCTCTCAAAGTGCTGGGATTACAGGCATAAGTCACGGAGCTGGCCTGCTTACTTCCCTTTTTAGCTGTACTGCAGTTTGATTATCCACTCACCTATTGAGAGTGGATTTGGTAGCTTCCAGGTTTTGAAAATCATAAATACAGGCCGGAGCGGTGACTCACACCTGTAATCCCAGCGCTTTGGGAGGCTGAGGCAGGCGGATCACGAGGTCAGGAGATGGAGACCATTCTGGCTAACACAGTGAAAGCCCATCTCTACTAAAAATACAAATAAATTAGCCAGACGTGGTGGCAGGCGCCTGTAGTCCCAGTGACTCAGAAGGCTGAGGCAGGAGAATGGCGTGAACCCGGGACGTGGAGCTTGCAGTGGGCAGAGATCACACCACTGTACTCCAGCCTGGGAGACAGAGCGAGACTCTGTCTCAAAAAAAAAAAAAAAAAAAAAAAAACAGAAAGAAGAAAGAAAAAAAGAGGAAAGAAGGAAGGAAGGAAGGAAGGAAGGAAGGAAGGAAGGAAGGAAGGGAGGGAGGGAGGGAGGGAGGGAGGGAGGGAGGGAGGGGAAACAGAGAAAGAAAGAACTAAAGAAAGAGAAAGAAAAAGAAAGAAAGAGAGAGAAAGAAAGAAAGAAAGAAAGAAAGAAAGAAAGAAAAGAAAGAAAGAAAGAAAGAAAGAAAGAAAGAAAGAAAGAAAGAAAGAAAGAAAGAAAGAAAGAAAGAAAGAAAGAAAGAGAGAAAGGGAAAGAAAGAGAGAGAAGGAAGGAAGGGAGAAAGAGAGAAAGAAAGAAAGAGAAAGAAAGAAAGAAAAAGAGAGAGAAAGAAAGAAAGAAAGAAAGAAAGAAAGAAAGAGAAAGAAAGAAAGAAAGAAAGAAAGAAAGAAAGAAAGAAAGAAAGAAAGAAAGAAAGAAAGAAAGAAAAAGAAAGAAAGAAAGAAAATCATAAATACAGATGTTATGAATGTTTGCACATGCATGTTTTTGGATGGGCATAGGTTTTCAAACTAGTTGGGTAAATAACAAGAAGCATGATTGAAGTATTAAGTGGTAAAACTATTTTTAGCTTTGAAAGAAACTGCCCAATTACCGTCCAAAGTTGTTATACCGCTTTGCATTGCACAAGCAATGAGTGAGAGTGCCTGTGCTTTACATCCCCATTAGCATTGGGCATTGTCAGTTTTAGGGGATTTATCCATTCTAAAATTATTAGTGGTAACTCATTATTATTTTATTTTGTATTTCCGTAATGATAGATAATGCAGAAGATCTTTTGCTTTGGTTTATTTGCATCCATTTATCTTTTCATTGCATTTTCAACATCTTGCCCATTTTAAAACTGGGGTGTACTCTGGTTGTTGAGATTTGAAGGTTGTTTATAAGATAGGTGTTTTGCAAATATTTTCTCCCAGTGTGGCTTATGTTTGCATGCTCTTAAAAAATGTTCCTTGTAGAGAAGATTTAATCTTAATAAAGTCTAACTTGTCATTTTAAAAAATTGAACATGCTTTGGTGTTGTATTTAAAAACTCAGAGCCAAACCAAAAGTCAAAGATTTTTGTTAATGTTATCTTTCAGAAGTTGTATAGTTTTGCATTTCATATCTACAATCCATTTCCTATGTTCTGTATCTAGTATACTCTAATTCATAGAATAGTGGTTGGCGGCCACTGCTGGAATGGACTAAACAGTAGTTATTGTTTAATGGGCACAGAGTTTCAGCTTTGCAAGATGAATGGAGTTTTGGAGATGGGTGGTGGTAATGATTGAACAACAAATTGAAAATACTTAATACCCCTGAACTGTACACTTGAAAATGGTTAAGATGGGTTGGTTTCAAGCCTTTGCTACTGTAAATAGTGCTACAATAAACATATGTGTGCATGTGTCTTTATAGTAAAATGATTTATAATCATTTGGATATATACCCAGTAATGGGATTGCTGGTTCACATGGTATTTCAAATGCTGCGTCAAATGGTATTTCTCATTCTAGATCCTTGAGGAATCTCCACACTGTCTTCCAAAGTGGTTGAACTAATTTGCACTACCACGAACAGTGTAAAAGCGTTCCTGTTTCTCCACAGCCTCGCCAGCATTTCGTGTTTCCTGACTTCTTAATAATAGCCATTCTGACTGGCATGAGCTGGTATAAAGAAAATGTGGCCTATATACACCATGGAAAACTATGCAGCCATAAAAAAGAATGAGTTCATGTCCTTTGCAGGGACATGGATTAAGCTGGAAGCCATCATTCTCAGTCAACTAATACAGGAACAGAAAACTGTTCTCACTAATAAGTGGAAGTTGAAAAATGAGAACTCACAGGGAGGGGATGATCACACACTGGGACCTGTCAGAGGGTGGGGGGCAAGGGGAGGGAGACCATTAGGACAAATACCTAGTGGTGCTTAAAACCTAGATGATGGGTTGATAGATGTGGCAAACCACCATGGCACATGTATACCTAAGTACCAAACCTGCACATTCTGCACGTGTATCCCAGCAGCACTTAAAAAAATTTTTTTAAAAAGGTTAAGATGGTAAATTTTATGTCATGTCTATTTTGCCACAATAAAAAGTAATGTATACTTTTAAGTACTAGATTTAGATTTTTGACCTGTTTTGAATTGATTTTTATACATGGTGTAAGATATGATTCAACTTCAACTTTTTGCATGTTGATATCCAGTTGTTCTGGTACCATTTGTTGTGAAGAATATTCTTTCTCCATTGAGTGGACTTGGCACACTTGTAAAAAATTAGGCTGGATGTAATGGCTCACGCCTGTAATTCCAGCACTTCAGAAGACGGAGGCAAGAGGATCATTTGAGCCCAGGAATTTGAGACTATCCAGCACAAGATCGCAAGACCTCATCTCTATAAAATAATTTTTAAAAATTATTGGGTCATGGCAGCCCCTGCCTGTAGTTCCAGTTAATCAGGAGGCTGAGGTGGGAGGACCCCCAGAGACCAGGAGTTCAACATTTCAGTGAGCTGAAATCTCACTTCACACTCCAACCTGGACAATAGAGAAGACCCCCATCTCTTTAAAAACATTAATTGACCATGGAGATATGGGTATGTTTTGGATTTCCCAATTCTATCCTATTGATCTATATGTGTCATCTTTGTGCCAGTTTGAAACTGGGACATGTGAATCTCCTTATTTTGTGTTTACCTTTGAAAGAATGTTTTGGTTATACATGGTATCTTGCAACATATGGATTTTAGATACAGCTTTTCAATTTCTATGAGAAGACAGCTGACATTTTGATTAATTGCATTGCATCTCTATCAATTTGTGCAGTATTGACATCTTAATAATGTTAAGTATTCTAATACATGAATATGGGATTTTTTCAATTTATTTAGATCCTCCTTAATTTATTTCAATAATGATTTGTAGTTTTCAGTACATAAATTTTTTTCTTTAGATACATTTATTCCTAAATATTTCAGTTCTTTTGATACTATTATTAATTGAATTATTTTCTTTTTAAAAATAATTATGACTGGCCAGGTACAGTGGCTCATGCTTGTAATCCCAGCATTCTGGAAGGCTGAAATGGGTGGATCACTTGAGGTCAGGAGTTTGAAAACAGCCTGACTAATGTGGCAAAACCCCATCTCTACTGAAAATACAAAAATTAGCTAGACACGGTGGCATGTGTCTGTAATTCCTGAGTAAGAGACTGAGGCACAAGAGTCACTTGTACCCAGAAGGTAAAAGTTGCAGTCAGCTGAGACCACAATACTACACTCCAGCCTGGGTGAGTGTCTCAAAAAATATATTAATAATAACAACAATCTTTGTTTTAGATTCAGGTATTACATGTGTAGTTTGTTTGATGTTAAAATTTGGGATATGAATTATCTCATCACCAAGGTAGTAAACATAGTACCCAGTAGGTAGTTTTTTGGCTCTTGCCCCCCTCATTTCCCCTTCTAGTAGTCCCCTGTGTCTATTGTCCCCATCTTTTTCATACCCAATGTTTAGGTCCCACTTATAAGTGAGAACATATGATATTTGGTTTCTTCTGCTTCTTTGTAAATTTCCTTAGGATAATGGCCTCTAGCTCTCTCCATGTTGCTGCAAAGGACATGATTTCATTCTTTCAGATGGCTGTGTAGTAGGCTATGGTGCATATGTACAACATTTTCTCTCTTCAATTTACTGCTGATGGGTACCTGCATTGATTCCATGTCTTTGCTATTGTGAACACCACTTCCATGAATGTAGTAATAGGATTGCTAAGTTAAACAGCAGTTCTAAGCTATTTGATATATTTCCCAACTTTTTTCACAGTGCTTGAACTAATTTACATTCCCACCAGCAGGGTATAAGTATTCCCTTTTCTCAGCAGCTTCATCAGCATCTGTTATTATTATTATTATTATTTATTTTTTAATAAAAACCATTCTGGGAGGGACCAATATGGCCAAATAGAAACAGCTCCAGTCTGCAGCTCCCAGTGAGACCAATGAGGTACCTGATTCATCTCAATGGGATGAATGGGTCACATTGAGTGGGTGCAACCCACGGAGAGTGAGCAGTAGCAGAGTGGGTCTTGCTTCACCTGGGAAGTGCAAGGAGCTGTAGGACCTCCCTCCCCCAGCCAAGAGAAGCTGTGAGGGACTGTACTACCTGGCCTGGGCACTATGCTTTTCCCATGATTTTGCAGTCCACAGATTAGGAGATTCCGTCATGTGCTTACGCTACCAAGGTCCTGGGTTTCAAGCACAAAAGTGGGTGGCTGTTTGGGCAGACACTGAACTAGCTGCATGAGTTCTTTATTTTTCTTTTGGTACCCCAGTGTTGCCTGGAACTCCAGTGAGACAGAACTGTTCACTTCCTGGAAAGGGGACTGAAGCCAGGGAGCCAAGTAGTTTTTGTTCATTGGGTCCCACTCCCATGGAACCCAGCAAGCTAAGAACCACTGGCTTGAAACTCTCACTGCCAGCACAGCAGTCTGAAGTCAACCTGAGGTAATCAACTTTGGTGGGTGGAGGGACATCTGCCATTACCGAGACTTTACTAGGCGGTTTTCTCCTAACAGTGCTAGGGGGGCTGGGAGGTTTGGACTGGATGGAATTCATCACAGTGTGGAAAAGCAGCTGTGGCCAGACTGCTTCTCTAGATTCCTTCTCACTAGGCAGGGTATTTCTGAAGGAAAGGCAGCAGCCCCAGTCAGGGACTTACAGATAAAACTCTCATCTCCCTGGGACAGAGCACCTGGGGGAAGGGGCAGCTGTGGGCGCAGCTTCAGTGCATTGAATCTTTCCTGACTGCTGGCTCTGAAGAGTGCAGCTGATCCTAACAAGTAGGATTCTCCCAGCACAGCACACAAGCTCTGCTAAGGGACAAACTGCCTCCTCAAGTGGGTTCCTGATCCCCGTGCCTCCTAACTGGAAGAGAACTCCCAAAAGGGGTGGACAGACACGTCATATAGGACAGTATCAGCTGGCATCAGGCCAGTGGCCCTCTGGGATGAAGCTTCTAGAGAAAGGAGCAGGTAGCAATCTTTGCAGCCTCTAGCAAACTGCAGCAGACCTGCAGAAGAGGAGTCTGATTGTTAGAAGAAAAACTAACATACAGAAAGGAAAAACATCAACATCAGCAAACAGAGATCCCCACACAAAAACCCCAACCAAAGATTGTCAGCCTCAAAGATCAAAGGTAGATAAATCCACAAAGATGAGGAATAACCAGCACAAAAATGCTGAAAATTCCAAAAACCAGACTGCCTCTTCTCCTCCAAATGACTGCACAAAACTGGAGGGAGAATGAGATTGACAAATCGACAGAAGTAGGCTTCAGAAGGTGGGTAATAACAAACTCCTCTGAGCTAAAGGAGCATGTTCTAACCCAGTGTAAGGAAGTTAAGAATCTTGATAAAAGGCTACAGGACCTGCTAACTAGAATAACTAGTTTAGAGAAGAACATAAATGACCTGACGTAGCTGAAAAACAAAGCACGAAAACTTCATGAAGCATACACAAGTATCAACAGCCAAATTGATCAAGTGGAAGAAAGGATATCAGAGATTGAAGATCACCTTACTGAAATAAGGCATGAAGACAAGACTAGAATAAAAATGAATGAAGAACGCCTCCAGGAAATGTGGGACTATGTGAAAAGACCAAATCTACAATTGATTGGTGTACCCAAAAGTGATGGGGAGAATGGAACCAAGTTAGAAAACACACTTTAGGATATTATTCAAGAGAACTTCCCCAACCTAGTAAGACAGGCTAATATTCAAATTCAGGAAATACGGAGACAACCATTAAGAAACTCTGTCTAGTTGTTTTGAGAGATAGGCCACTGGCCTTGGCCAGGCCCCACAGTCTGGGTTAAAACTCTAACTGCCATTTTTTCTCTTTCTGACACAGAGTGTAAAGAGTTTTGTCAGGTAAGGTAGCCTCAGGGCTGGGGCCAACATGAGTTTTTCTTTTAACTCATGAAAAGCTGGTTGCTATTGGTTGTAATAGATGTAGTTTATCTAATCTACATTTTTATTAACTGTCACCTACTAAAATATTGACTCAAATCCGGCAGCTATTTGATTTCAAGCTTTAAATTGATCTGGTACTCCTCGTGGGACTCCAATTGTGTCTAAATAGATATGAGAGTCGAAAGATCCATAAGGGGCTGCTCTTGCTTTATGATGTCTTATTATTATTATTACTTTTTTCCTTCTGGTTGATGAAATGCCAGGGTGAAAGGGATAGCCAATTGGACTAAAGCACAAGTGCCACTCCAGTTATTCAGCAGAGTGCCCAGTAAAGGTCCACCACAATACCACCACACATCCGCTCAGGGATGAACAAGGGCTGACTGATTGATAAGCTCGTGAGAATTCCTAAGCTCACAGCATCCTTTCAAGTCTACAAGGAATGCTAAGTTTCCTCCCTGTCATGAGAGACACGAAGTGAACTTAGCGTTGGGAGACAGAAGCTGGATGGCCCTCAGGGGCTGATCCGCAGGGACTTTGGGATATAGCAGAGAGAGCTTGGCATGACTTATTACTCCAGGGTGTAGAATCCTGGAAAAGAGCTATCATGCAGCCTACGCCTGGTCGACTGGAGGACCACCTTAGTGGAAGGGGGACAATCTGGGCCTCTGGCCTGCCATGTGCACAAGCATAATCATTGCTTTTGTTTAATGTGCAGATGGAATATTTGATCCATTTTAACCAGGCATTTGCATCTTGGTATCTTGTCTTAATAAAATTTGTTTTAAATCTTTAACTTCTATGATCCTCTAGTAAAATGAATGTATGGTTTTAGGGAAATTACAAAAACCAGTTGGGGCATCCATCCTTGCTCTTTAGTGGTCCACAGAACGTTGGACCAACTATGGCATGAAAGCTGTACATCGGGGGGCAACACTTCTGGTGGGCACTGGGGTCTTTATCGAAATCTCCTCGGATTAAATGGTCCTGGTTTACTAATGTCTAGTCTGAGGAGAGTCAGGAGGGACAGAAGTACTTTTCTGAAGTAGAGAGCTGTCTTTGACTTGGCAAGTCCTCACAGGGTGTAATAAAGCAAGCATTAAATGCAATAGTTTGAGGCGAAATTGACTTGGTTATATTAATAACTAGATGGTCAGCAATAGAACGAGGAAAGAAGAAAGAGTAATAGAATAGATTTAAAGAGTTAAATTTTTCTTAGCTTTAGTTTGGTAGGGTTTTCCCCTGGGACTATGGCCCACGACTCTGGAGGGGGTGGCGCTTTCTCGACTCGGGTGTGATGAATCCATCCTTTTTTTTTTTTTTTTTTTTTTTTTTTTGCTGTACAAACAGCAGTCTTGGTGGTTGGCAGCACAAGGTAGGGTCCTTCCCAGGCTGGCTGGAGTTTTTCTTCTTTCCACCTTTTGATGAGAATGTGATCTTCAGGCTAGTGTTGGTTTACTGGAAATTCTAGGGGTGGTACATGTGCTAAAAGACTTTTCGTTTTGTTTTTTTTTTTTTTCTTTTGCGAGAAAAGAAAGTGGAAGATAAACCAAGTATATAATTTTTAAGAAATTGACCTTTTGTTTTAAATGTGGGGACCTTGGCAGTGGACTTTATAGTCCTTTTTACTGAGAAATTTCCTTTAGCATCTATTTTTATTAGTTTTTAAACCAAAGAAAGCCAAATACCATTTTACATTTAACAATGCTTCTCTTATGATTTTTATACTAGATAAGCTAAATTTTATCTTTGTATTAGTGTGTTATTAATGTTAAACCTAATTTTAATAAAACCTTGTGGACATATTTATTTAATTTTTAATGTTTGACAATAAGGTAAGATTTTATAGACTCTTTTGAATCTTTTATAATTTTTGCTAAAGAGCAGGTTGGTGCTTTAAGAAAAACCTGTTATGCTTTTACTTTAATGTCCGGTTCACAGAAAAACTGGATGATACTTCTTTAACTTTAGTTAATATATTTACACACAGAATGTTCTTTACAATTAACATTTTAAACCTTGCTTAAACCTTCAAAACAGCAATTTTTAACTTTTTAATGTAGGTAAAAATGTACATTCTTATGCCTCCTTATAATCTTTTTACCAAAGGTATATTTTGCTTTTCTTATACACCTTGCACATAAACTGTTTTTTTTTTTTTTTCAATAGTTTTACATTCAGGAGGCCTAGTTACTTTTAAATTACACAACATTTTTTGCATAAATTGTTTTTTAACACACATTTTTGTATAACCTTTTTTTTTCTTTTACGACTTTTACAGGCCATTTTTTGACATGCCTTAACTTTCTGACTTATTACAAACATTTCTTTCTTTAAACAACCAGTTAATTTATTTCAGGACAAGAATTTACCATATAACACTCTTTTTATATAAATGCTGCCCCCCTTCGCCCCCTTTTTTTTTCTGAAGATGATAACCATTTTTTTTCCAAAGCGAAACTTTTTTTTCTTATGTCTGTGGACTAGACTGTCTAAGGCCACAAGAATAGAATTACTATAATACATGTTACACTGTTAACTTTGAGCAAACTTTACTTTTGTTGAAAACCTTTTAAGTTTGGGATTTTAATGATCCTTTGCTATTAATAAGACCTTGTTTTGTCCAAATTAGAATTGGTATGATGGCTTTTAAAGGAATAGGGTACACTTTTTTTTTTTAACTACTTGTATATCTCTTTCTTTCTCTCTTTGACTTCGTCTCTGACTTTCCTTTTGCCTCTGTCTCTTCCTCTCTCTCTCTGCCTCTGTCTTTCTCTCTCTCCTTGACTCCCTCTTTGTCTGTCTCTTCCTCTCCATCTCTTCCTCTCTCTCTCTCTCTGCCTCTTTTCCTCTCTGTCTCTTTCCTTTCTCTCTCTCTGCTGGTCTTTCCTTGCCTCTGCCAGCCGCTTATGCTGCTGTTCTCTCAACCACCGTGTGTTGGGGGTGGGGGGATCTAAAACAAACTGGTCTGGGTTCCCCGGCTTACAGGTTACCTTGTGCCATACCTTTGAAACGACGGACCTGTCCAGGCTTAATGGCCAACCAACCTCTAATGCTGGCCAGTCTATCTTACACAAAGTTTTAAGTTTTCCTGGTGTCACAGTACTCCATAGTCTCCCTTAAATCCTTTATTTGAAAATTTTCAACATAATTCCTAGTGGGGTGGGCTTACTTTGTGCCTCACCCATGTTTCCTCTAGACAAAACACCACGCTCACACCACACACACACCACAAAACAAAGAACGGGTAAAAAGCGTACACACACACTTTTGTAGTTTACACCAAACCAAAATCAGAGTATCCAGAAATCCAAGCCAGGTCAAAACCAAAACCAAAGTATCAAGCAATCCAAGTCAAGTCAAAAACAAAATCCAAAGTGCGGGTACAGGCACCCCGTGGGTGATCAGGCCAGGCTTCCACTCAGATGGAGTGGGCAAGTTCCCAAGACCGGTCCTGTCAAGCAATTCAAACCAAATCAAAACCAAAACCAAAGTGCCGACAAAGGCACACCATGGGTGATCAGGCCACGCTTCCACTCAAACGGAGTGGGCAAGTTTCAAAGACTAGTCTTACCAAGTTTTAGATGTCGGGACTCCAAGTGCCGGTTCCTTCCCGGTGTTCGGCCACTGCGTTGATCCTCCACGGGGGCCTGCCACACACTGCTCTGGCGAGGCATCCCACAGGGGCAAATGCCTACCCGGGAGCGCTCTCAGGATCCGCGTCCCCCGGGCTGGTCGGCGTCCCCGCAGGAATGTTCCACAGGGCAGGCTTAAGCCGCTTAAGGAGCTGCCTCCACCATCCACCATTCACCTCGCTTCCGGGTCAGGGAACCAGGAAATGTAGCAGGACCAGCGGCAGACAAAACTCCTCAGACACCGAGTTACAGAAGGAAGGGGTTTATTCAGCCAGGGGCTTCGGCAAGACTTCAGTCTCAAGAGCCGAGCTCTCCAAGTGAGCAATTCCTGTCCCTTTTAAGGGCTCGCAACTCTAAGGGGGTGCGTGTGAGAGGGTCCTGACTGATAGAGCAAGCAGTGAGTACGTGACTGGGGGCTGCATGCACCGGAAATTACATCAGAACAAGATAGGGATTTTCACAGTGCCTTTCTATACAATGTCTATAATCTATAGAAAACTGAACCCATTAGGTCAGGGGTCGACCTTTAACTACCAGGCCCAGGGTGCGGCGCCGGGCTGTCTGCCTGTGGATTTCATTTCTGCCTTTTAGTTTTTTACTACTTCTTTCTTTGGAGGCAGAAATTGGGCATAAGACAATCTGAGGGGTGGTCTCCTACCTTAAGACAAAGTCTGAATCTTGAAACTCTTTTAGCTGAAATTATCTTCTTATGCTGGGTCCCTTTAAGTGTGGTGGTAAGGTGTGGAAGAGCAGTCTTTTACAACACTTTGATTAAGTATGAGTCCCTTATCCTTGTTGACTATGTTCCCTCTTACTTAGGTGAGATATAAAGCTAGAGGGGATGGAGTAGAAAGACTGTTCTTCCTCAATTGAGCTAATGTTTGCAAAATCTTTTCTTCTAGAGTGAAGGTCTTTGTTATGGAAAAGGGTCCAAGTGTATTTTGTGATAACTGCTCCTTCTCCACCCCTACCAGAGCTAAAAGGGGATTTTTTTTTTTTTTTTCAGATTTTTATCATGAGAACCTGAAGGCATTCCTGGAAATACATGAAAACTGAGAGACCTCCCTAAGACTGCTGCCCCTAATGCATTTTTAACTCTCATGCTAATCCTCACTGAGTTCTTAGGAATGAATCAGAATGATCGTTTATCTGCTGCTACAAGTTTGTGACCAGTGACTTCTGCTCCAAGTAAGCAGAGCTCAGATGCAATCTCCCTCTGGAAGTGACTGTCACTTCAGATTCTGGGGTAATATTTCTCCTTTCAGGGTGATAATTTTTCTTTCAACCTAATTCTTTTATGTTCTTTTAAAAAAGTCCACACATTAATGACTAGAAGAACTTGGGTCTGAATATTTAGTTGTTCTTCCTCCCCCTCAGCACAGGAAACTAGAGCAATGCTTGAAAGGAAACCTGTAGGCCTAGAGGTGCTTTCTTTTGTATTCTGAATTTTATTTCTTTTCATAGTTATGAGACTTCTTTAACTATTTCCAAGAAAGGAGCAGTCATGGGACTCTCATGCTCTTCATAACTGATAGGATTTGTTGCTTAGCACTTCTGTTTACATTCTTTGGCCCCAAACTGAAAGGTCTTCACACCAATCTCAGCCTCCAGCAGGGAAGATGACAATCTTATCCATATGAAAAGAAATACCTGGGAATGAATGCATTTTCAGGAATTCCGTGAGAGGCATTAAATAAATCTACTCTAATAGTCTTCTATGACACTTGAACTACTTAACTAACACATATATTTTCTGAAGATCAATAATTTGAGAAATGTTTTATTCAAATAAAAAAGACATTATCTCCTTAGGCAGGGATCACCTACTACCTCAATAGAGATTAGCAGCTAAAGTCAGAGAACAAACTTTTCAGGGACAAAAGAAAGCACCACGCCTGATAAGGTGCCATAGTATGACCTAAAAGGAAGCCAAGAGAGCATTAAAGACAAGCTCATCCTAACTCGTACCCTTGCTGACAGTGATTCTAGTCATGAGTCAGTCAAACTACCCAGCATTTCCATCTGTGGAAGTGGAACCTTTTGCCTGCTGACTCACGTCTCTATTCAGTGTTCACATGCTAACCCATTTACTTATTTATTTAGCTCACTGCACAATTTTTTGTAGATCCAAATATTTGAATGGATGTAGGATGAATAAACAGAGTCACTGCTTTGTTTTTCACCAATGTTCTTCAAAATAAACCAAATATATATGAACATATGACTATTAAATAAACTTTAACACAGGGATGACCAGTCTTTTGGGTTCCTTTGCCCACACTGGATGAAGAAGAATTGCCTTGAACCACAAATGAAATACACTAACACTAATGATAGCTAAAACAAAATTGCAAAAAAAATTTCACAATGTTTTAAGAAAGTTTATGAATTTGTTTTGGGCCACATTCAAAGCCATCCTGGGCCACATGCAGTCTATGGGCTGCGGGTTGAATGAGCTTGCTTTAATACATAGAATAGATTGAAGAAAAATTTGTTTTCAAATTAGCTTACAATCCCATCACCCAGCATCAGAATAAAACCGTTTTTCATGGTTTGTTCTTCCTAGTTAATATCTTACTTCATTCACAGTGTTCTGACTTTTCTTTTTTTTTTTTTTTTTTTTTTGAGACGGAGTCTCACGCTGTTGCCCAGGCTGGAGTGCAGTGGCGCGATCTCGGCTCACTGCAAGCTCCGCCTCCCGGGTTCCCGCCATTCTCCTGCCTCAGCCTCCTGAGTAGCTAGGACTACAGGCGCCCGCCACCGCGCCCGGCTAATTTTTTGTATTTTTAGTAGAGACGGGGTTTCACTGTGGTCTTGATCTCCTGACCTTGTGATCCGCCCGCCTCGGCCTCCCAAAGTGCTGGGATTACAGGCTTGAGCCACCGCGCCCGGCCACTGACTTTTCTTGTGTCATTATGTTTTATACAATATTCACTTATGACTTTGTTGTATGGATAACATTTCTGATGTATGCATACCATTCAATTAAGTAAAATTAACATCATTTTTATTACCCTCTTGCTGAAATGTTAGCTTTCAATAATTCTCTCTTAAAGACCACAGAAAAAAATGACATTTATATGATATTACACTTTTCATGACAATTTCAACTTGACATATTTCTTCAAAAGGAACCACTATATAAACAAGAAAGGACATATTTATATTGTCTGGTAAATTTTGTCTAATTGTCTTTCCAAAATTATCAATAATTTTGTACTGTGTTCCTCCATTATAACAGTGCAATTATGGTTAAGCAAATTTGGGGAATTCATTTTTGACTCTTTTTGTAACCCAGAGGAGCAAAAAAATAGTTTTTAAAATTTTTTATATGTATCGTTTCTACTATTTTTATTTATTCATTTGTAAATTATGTATTTCTTCTCTTTCTGCTTTTTTAGAACATCAACTAGATTTGACGATTTTCTTTACATCTCTGACGTTAACAATAAAGCATATATTGGGCAATGGTGAGGCCATTACCAAGAAATCCCCACCAGAAATTAGCACAGTGGAGTTCACTGAGAAAACTTAGAGAATGGTCTAATCACAGGTATGCTGTTTCCCTTTGCCCGTTTCTTCCTAGGGTGGTTCCCAGAGTTTTAGGAGTATTTCAGGGAAGACGTAAGGGGAGAAACCAGAACTCCTGGGCAATGGAGCTTCTAACGTGTACATTTATGAACAGACTAGCCCCTTGCATGCTGTGAGTGGGTGCTGGGGTGCAATGGCAGTATAATGTGGTAGAAACATGGCTATGACCCTATCCTTCTAGCTCAGCTTTATTGCTAATTTAAGTACTAACTTGTAACTAGTTTCCATGTACATTCGTAGGAAACCAACTCCTTTGTGGGGGTACAACACGCAGGAGATAATACCAGGTTAGTCTTTATCTCCGCTGTACTCCAATTTTAACTAGGGTATCTGTTTCGGTTCAATTTGAACTATGCTATCACGCTACTTGTGGCAAATAGCTTGCACCTCTCTCTTTTTCCGTTTCTTTACCTCAGTGATCCTGACATAAAAATTTTGGATATTTAGCACGTAAGAATGATTTAATGAAGCTTAATTGAAAATGTTTATGTATGAAGTTAAAGAAATTTTCCAGAAAATAATGGTGTCTCTTTTCAGTCCATTACTAGAATCGTGGTGAAATGTACTCTAACATTACAACAGTCTGGGTGTTCTAATGTAGCTACAACCTCTGCAAATGGATCCTCTGAGGATAGGCACCCAGTGACTAGGCCATTTAACTAAGTTACTTCCTTAAATATTGGTGATTGATCCAGGCCAACTGAGTTCTCTCCTATTAGGATTTGGAATGCAGAAAAATGAACACAGATCCTGAAAATCACTGATGTTATTAAATTGTATTAGTCTGTTTTCATGCTGCTGATAGAGACATACCTGAGACTGGACAATTTACAAAAGAAAGAAGTTTAATGAACTTACAGTTCAAGTGGCTGGGGAGGCCTCATAATCATGGTGGAAGGCAAAGAGGAGTAAGTCATGTCTTACATGGATGGCAGCAGGAAAAGAGAGGGCTTCTGCAGGGAAACTCCCCCTTATAAAACCATCAGATCTCATGAGACTTATTCACTATCATGAGAACAGCATGGGAAATACCTGCCGCCATGATTCAATAACCTCCCACCAAGTCCCTCCCACCACATAGTAGGAATTCAAAATAAGATTTGGGTAAGGACATAGCCAAACTATATCACAAATGATAGGTATAATCTAAACAAAGACCTTTACACTCATACCCCTGCTGCTATTGCCTTCTAAATGCTTGCATTGCTTTTTTACTGAGTCATATTTGTTCATTTCTTCCTTTAAAACCAACAGTCATTCTCCTTGTAGTCCATTATATTTTCCTTTTGTAACAAAGCTGACATTGGTCAGAGTCAGAGTCAGGGTCACTTGCCTACAAAAGGAGAATCATTCTAGTGGTATAATTACTCATGCCTATTTTTACTCATCTGATAGTAATATTGAGCCCCTTAGTGACATGTAGGGGCCAACAAGTCCACATTGTTCACTTTTGTCCTGTTTCCTTTGACAAATCCTGATTTATTGAATGCCTACTAATTGTAAGACTCTTGTGCCAAAATTTTTGTTTTAGTATTTTTTCTCTTTACATTTTTACAACTTTTTGATTTAAGAATTATTATTACCTTAGCCAGGTCATGGTGGCTTATGCCTGTAATCCCAGCACTTTGGGAGGTGGGGGGATTACTTGAGGACAGGAGTTTGAGACCAGCCTAGCCAACATTGCAGAACCTTGTCTCTACTAAAAATACAAAAATTAGCTGGGTATGGTGGTGCTTGTAGTCTCAGCTACTTGGGAAGCTGAGGCAGAAGAATCTCTTGAACTCAGGAGGTAGAGGTTGCAGTGAGCCGAGATGGCGCCCCTGCACTACAGCCTGGGCAACAGAGCAAGACTCCATCTCAAAAAAAAAAAAAAAAAGAATTAGTGTTACCTTAGATGTGAAAACTAGATCTTGCAGATATTAAATACTTTGTTACTGTTCAAACAAGCTTGAAATTGCTAAGTAGCCTGCCTAACATCACTGTCAACTCTGTTTCTACCATGTCACTCCACTTTCCTTGACTAAATGTTAATATAAATAACGATAGATGATGAGAACTTTATAAAAGCTCTTAGGTTACGGATACTTTGGCTTTCCAAGTGTTAGGCTGCTGACACGGGGGGGGTGGGAATGTTCTTAGGGGAGGTAGCAAAGCTTTCTATCCTACGATAGTAACACCGAGATAGAAAATAGCATGCAGAAATATGCTTAGGGAGCATTCTGAGGCAACACACCTGTGGGGATTGAAGAAAGTGGCGGGGGCAGAGGGAGGAGTAAAACAGCATCACATTCAAAATGAAAACATTAGCTGATTTTGTAGGAGTGCAGGAGCTGGGTGGCACTCATATTTGCTCCACCTTGCATCAAGGAAAGAAATCTTTATAACCCCACATATATCAGAAATTGGGTTAGGCTGCTGACAAGAAGGCAGGAACGATCTTAGCTTTGCTAAGATTCCCTACATCCTGAAAATACTTATAAAGTTAATGACGTTTTCCAGGAATTAACAGTGTCTCTTTTCAGACCATTGCTAGAATCATGGTGAAACGTACTCTAATGTTACAACAATTTTGATGTTTTAATGTAGCTGTAATCTATAAAAATGAATCCTATGAAGATAGAAATTTGGGAGTGGGTTCTTGCATTCCTGTGAAACAGCTAATATTCTCATTTTGAATGTGATACTGTCTTGTTTGTCACTCTGCCCACTCCTACTTTCTATCTCCATAAGATAGAAAGCTTTGCTACCTGCCCTAAGATCATTGCTGCCCCTTTGTCAGCAGCCTAACCCAATGTCTGATGTAAGTGGGGAAATAAAGACTTCTCTGGGCATCACAGCACAGCCTTCACTACAATTCAAGTCTTGTGCTACTTGGATTCAATTCTTTGTATTATAAATTTAAGAAACACTTCCTGCAGAATTCTGCCTGGGGTCTTGTCCTGGGAAATCTTACAAAAATACAAAATTAATTGGACATGTTGTAGACCTTGTTATGGGTTGAATTGTGTCCCCCTCACCCACAAATTCACATGTTCAACTTCTTGCCCACAATATCTCAGAATGGAACCACATCGGAAATAAAGTCACTAAAGAGGTGATTATGTGAATATGAGGCTCTTAGGATAGGATCCTACTTCAATATGACTGGTGGCATTATAAGAAGAGAACATCTGGACACATAAAGGGACAGCAGAGATGAGAACACGCAGAGAAAAAGCCATGTGAGGACATATCCAGAAGGTGGCCATCTGTAAGCCAAGGAAAGATGTCTCAGGAATAACCAAACCTACCAACACCTTTATCTTCAACTTCTAGTCTCAAGAGCTGTGAGAAAATAAATTTCTGCTGTTTGAACTATCCATTGTGTGTTAGTTTCTTATGGAAGCCTGAACAAACTATAACAGAACTCAGCTTTTTCTGGTGCCTCAGTTGCACTTAATTGTCATTTTCTGCATCTCTACTACAGATTCTAGATCCCTTCATTCTCAGCCACCAACTACACTGGAGTAGGTGGCATACATGGTAAAGTCCTTAGCATACTCAGACGAATATAAATTTTTCTACCACTCGATCTTGGTAATTTAGAGCAATAACACAAATTGCAAATGTTTAGAATGTTATTAAATTATAGTTCATGCAGTTACTAAGTTTCATCTTCTTATCTTGTGATAAATCATTTAAAAGCAAAATTGAAAATCTACAATGTAACTCTTCACTCTCATTAACTAATCTAGAGAGACAAATGTCTGTGCTGTTGTCAGAGGAAACAAAACTGTGAAATATAATATATTGGCACCCATTATAAATAATTCTTCACCCAATGTGTGAGAAGTTTCACTGAATTCCATGAGAGGGAAAGAAAAAGTACAGATAAGTACATTTAAAGAAATTACATCTTTAAATTTTATTATAAATGACTAATGTTTGTTCTGGGCATGGTGGCTCAAGCCTGTAATCCCAGCACTTTGAGAGCCTGAGGCAGGTGGATCACCTGAGGTCGGGAGTTTGAGACCAGCCTGATCAGCATGGAGAAACCCTGTCTCAACTAAAAGTACAAAATTAGCCTGGTGTGGTGGCACATGCCTGTAATCCCAGCTTCTCAGGAGGCTGAGGCAGGAGAATTGCTTGAACCCGAGACAAGGAGGTTGCGGTGAGCCGAGATCGCTCCATTGCACTCCAGCCTGGGCAAGAAGAGTGAAACTCCGTCAAAAAAAAAACAAAACAAAACAGAAAAAACCACTGATGTATGAAAAGACAATTACAGGGGATTGTCCTCTCCTCAGGATATCAGAATTCTAAAATCGACAATTTATTTTTATTTGTATAATTATGAATAACTCCTTTTATCTTTGTTTAATCCAAGTTTTGTATTATAGTATTGTTTAAATAATAGAATATTAATGTTTTGTATTCTTGAAGAGGAAATCAGATTCATATAGATGTAATTGTAGGAGGATTTTCTTTGCCTTTTGTAAAATGCCAATCTAAAAAGGGAGAATGGGAGAAGAGTTCAGAACCTATAACAGTTTTTATTTATTACATGCATACACTCTGCTGGTAGATAAGAGTGAGTAACATTTAGGCTGGAGTCATCATTTAATATTTTATATTAATTTATCTGAGACCATAATGGGGCAAAGATATCTCTATTCTAAATAGCAACTAAATGTTAGTTAATGCAGATAGAGACAAAACTAATAAATTCCCTTTTATTGTTGCATTAATTTATTTAACATGTATCTTATATATCCGCATGCATTCCAGGAAATGGAGGACATTACATTAAGTAAAATAAGCCAGATACAAAAAGACAAATATTCCATGTTCTTCCTCATATGTGGGAGCCAAACATTGGGGCGGATCACGAGTTCAGGAGATGGAGACCATCCTGGCTAACACAGTGAAACCCCGTCTCTACTAAAAATACAAGAAATTAGCTGGGCGTGGTGGTGGGCACCTGTAGTCCCAGCTACTCGGGAGGCTGAGGCAGGAGAATGGCATGAACCCGGGAGGGGGAGCTTGCAGTGAGCCAAGATTGTGTCACTGCACTCCAGCCTGGGTAGCAGTGCGAGACTCCGTCTCAAAAAAATAAATAAATAAATAAACTCAAGGAGATAGAGATTCAAATGATGGTAACCAGAGACCAGAAAAAGTAACAAGGAGGGTGATATAAAGTGAGGATAGCTAATGGATACAAAAATGTAGTTAGAATGAGTAAGATGTAGTATTCAGTAGCACAACATGGTGAATATAGTATATTTTGAAATAACTAAAAGAGTGAAATTATTATATTCCTAACACAATAATAAATGCTTGAGATGTTGGCTATCCCAGTGACTCTGATTTGATTATTACACATTGCATGCCTGTTTGAAGACATCATATGTACTTCATAAATACATACAACTATAATGTACCCAAAATAATAAAAAGTAATTTTTAAAAAGAACTGTGAACTTGAGATGCTGCAATAAACAAAGGAAATGTCACCCTGTTCAGTGAGATTGTAATTGAGTGCTGGATTACACTTTTTAAAGAAGCGTGGTTTGCATGATTGGCCCCTTGTGTTATTGGGAGTTTAAACTAGCCTCAAGAAGAACTAGTAGTTGTATTGTAGACAGTAAAGTACCCATTGCCACAGTCTGCTGACAGGTATATTTCTCAATTCTTTTTCCGTTGAATACCAACTCTAATTAGAATATTTAGCAGTTTACAAAAATACATCTAATTAAAAATACTGTGGTCTAAATAAGCTTTTTAATGTGAACATTTTTGAGCTTCTGTAACATAAATCTACTTATCAGGTATTCATGTCTTACAACATTCAAACAACTTTTTCTACACAATACAAATTAGTGTCTAGAGTCTATGAAGACAAAATGTCTGCTCCATTACCCCTCATATGAGGGTGAAAATACTGTCCTTCCTGGCTGATAGAATATTAGACACGATGCATGGCAAGTCTTTCTCAGGTTCCTTTTCTTTTGGTGTCTCTCCCTAGTTATATTTTTGGCCTTATCCTCGCTACTCGCTCCCTTAGGTTACACTATCATATTTAGATGAAACCACATGTGAATTTTAACTTGTGTATATTTATGATGTTCAAAAGTCCCTATCTCAATATGTGAGCTGAGCTTCAGATATAGACGTATCTTCTTGAGTATCCCACATACCTTGAAAATCAGCAACTGAAAGAAGTGAGCTTGTTGTTCCCCACCTTCCCTTCCCAAATTTATTCTTTCTTCTAGGCCCCCTTAATAACTCTCATCCAGTGGGAAAAAAATGTAGGTATTCTTCTTGATACTAAGCTAAAATATTACATAGACACAAGACGTATAATGAATAAAATTGCTCATGGACTCAGGCTCCACTCAGTCCTTTGGACTATCCTCTGCATTATCTACTTCCAGAGGGAAATGAGGAAGAGAAAGTGTGGTGGAAGCATAAACTTCTGGAAGTCTCCACAATTCTTCTGCTTAAAACCCATTGACAAAACTAAACACATCTTCTATTCTTTCACAGCCGTAGTTTAACCTGTCAGAGTTGTTAGTTTTTTTATTTTTATTTTTTGTAATTGTCTTTTGGACTCTTTGTTTTTCCACTTAAAAGTAAGCTGACATTGAAAATTGTATTACATTTCAGTGCACAGATCTACCTAACACAGTATTTAGAATGTAAGATTTAAAAATCTTGGTGCATAAATATGCGGCTATTTTTCCATTCATTTATGGATTCTACAAGTATGATTTGAGTATCTACTATATAGAGAAAATACTAGGAGCCATATGTTAGTGAGCAAGACATGCTTTTTCCTCACAGAGCTTATGCATTAAAGGATGGAAACAAGAAATAAACCAAAGAGCAAATATATGCCACATGATGAGGTTATAGATAAGGTAAGGAAAATGGAGAATGCCAAAGCATGGAGGTTATTTTGTAAAAAAGTTTTCAGAGAGGTTCTCATTGAAAAAGTGGTGTTTGAATAAAGATTGCCTGAAGGAAGAGAGACCATGAACCATACAGACATCCTAGGGAAGATCTCTGTGTAGCAAGAACAGCAAGTGCAAAGATCCTGAGGAAGACCCTTTTTGAATGAAAGCTACAATAAAGAGCTGGTGCATTGGAGTAGAATGAATCAGATGGAAAGTATTTAAAACGAGGTCAGAGACATAGCAGGGGTCCTGTTCTTATAGATTTGTGGTCTAGAGTAAAATCATACCACTTTAGAATGAGAGGAGAAAATATTAGTGTTTGAACAGAGGAGGAAGGTGAATTATGAGGCTACTGTAGTAAAAAAGGTGAGAGATGATGTGACTTGAACCAGGGTGATGGCAGTGGAGGGGCAGTATGGCCAGATTCTGGATATATTTTGAAAGAAAGCCCAGAAACATCATCACAGGACTGGAAACACACAGTGATTGCAAGGAGTCAATGATGGCTCCCGTAATTTAAGCCCAATAATGTAGTCACTAATATAGATCACCAAATATTTCTGATTGTTCTCAACCTAATGGATTTTCTTTCCTCTTCTTGATACATAGGAGATATGTATTCCATACCCTTTGCATTTGGGTATAGACTCATACATTTATTTGTCCACTGAAATATGAATAGAAGGGATATGTGATCTTTTTGGGTGGCACTTTGAATTGCCAGTATTTAATTCATCAAATATTCTTTATCTGCCTGCCAAAACAGGCAATGTCACAGATATTGGTTATTCCATCAGCATGGATTCTGAAGGAAAAAATAGGACAGGTCCTTAGCCTATTTCAAAGTTGATGTAGCACGAAAGAGAAAAATGAACTTTGTTGTTCCAGTTCACTGAAATTCTGGAGGCTCTTTGTTACTGTGGCATGATCTAGATCATGTGTGACTAATAGGTAGAAATGAGAGTCTGGAAGGATGGGATCATATTTTACTAAGATTGAAATGACCAAGTTAGGAAGAACAACGAGAATTTTAGTTGGGCACATTGAATTGAATCGAAGTCCATCAGAAATTTAATTCTAAATGTTGCATAGGCAATTGAATGTAAGTCTGTATAGTTCAAGAAAGTGGTCTTGGCTGGCAATAAAAGCTTAGAGTCCAGGAGAATTGAGTATTTGAAACGAGATTGTATGAGATGAATAAATGATCATGTGTAAACAAATAAGAATAGAGATTTTAAGACGAACCCTGAAGTATGTCAATATTTTAAAGCTGGAGAGATAAGGGGGAAGAATGAAGACTGAAAAAGAATTGCCAGTAATGTAGAGTGGATGGTATCTCTATAGTTTAGAAAAAAATGTTAAAATGGAGGAAATTATCAAATATGCTAACTGCGGCTGAGAATTTAAATATGATTGAATTTGAAAATTTACCATTGGATTTAGCAGTGCGGAGATCATTAGACTCTGCTTCTAAGATGGTGCCTTAAGTGTTGTATCCTCTAAAGGGGAAAATCTTTTTTTGGGGGGGCGGGGGGGAATTGGGGACGGAGTCTCGCTCTGGCACCCAGACTGGAGTGCAGAGGCGCACTCTGGGCTCACTGCAAGCTCCGCCTCCTGGGTTCACGCCATTCTCCTGCCTCAGCCTCCCGAGTAGCTGGGACTCCTTACGTATGTAGCAGAAAGAGCAGAAGAGAGTAAACCCACTCCTGCAAGCTGTTTTTGTAACAAGATTATTAATTCATAAGGGCAGAGCCTTCATGACCTAAACACTCCCAAAAAGCCTTGTCTTCCAACATTGTTTCTTTGGGGATTAAGTTTCCAACACGTGAGTTTTGGGGGTTATAGTCAAACCATAGCAGTCATCATATTTGCATGGTTTATTCCCCCTAATCTAGGTTTGGCTGTTAAGTACAGATGCAGGGTTGATAGAGAGATGAATGAAGTCAGAGTTGTTGTATTATTATGTATTATGAAGAACAAAGGGGTCAGGGAAGGGTATATGCAAGACATTGATAGAATCTGGCCTGTCTCAGTTGGAAAGAGAGGCTTTGAAGCTTTCACAGCCATAATAATCAGTGGGATCAAAGGGCTGTTAGTCCAGGATGGGTGATTGAATTGTTTGAAGCATGTTATTAGAGAGAATGGAGAAAAAAATGTAGTAGTTGATAGTCTGACAGTTGCAGGTGATATGCTAACTATTGCTTTCGACAATTCTTATCCTTATTCTTAATACTATTGATAATGACAAGGCAGGGAGTTTTGGTGATAGTATAACATCACTACAGACCTGCTCTTCAATCACAAATCCCTGCTAAAGAGAGAAGTATTACAAGCGTTAAATATATAATGCTTACTCAATCCTTGTATTTCAACGTGCTGATGGCCTATTTGCCTTCACAATTCCCCAATTCAATTCTCATTTTGTGAAAGTGATCGCTGTTGGTAACAAAAACAGAGAGCCCTAGGGGAACAAAATAATCTTTTTCATGCCTATTTAATTCTAAGCTCTATGTGTTTTTAAGAGGAATAAACCAATACACACAAAACAGCTATATAAATTAATGAGCCCTGCTGATTATGGTCTAAATACTTATAAGTAAATGCATATATTTTTATACATAAAAATTCAGAAATAATTACACCCACAGACCCTTAAAAATGAATTGCTAAAATCCCAACATAGATATAATTTCCTTTGACTCTTATCATTTAAAGTATAAAATATTTTCATATTTAAGCAAATGTATATGCATACTTTTTTTTCAAGAAAACATTCCAAAAGAAGAGAAATCTGGTATGGTTAGCACTTTTGCATTTAATGAGGACATGGAGCACAAACTGAAATAAAAAGCTGAGTGAAATATGAGAGAATAAATTTACTCAATATAGACAATTGAGTTTTCTGTTTTCTTTCATGATAAATAATTTAAGTGAACTTGTCAATGAAAACTATGCTAATACAGTGGAAAGAATGAAATGGACCTGGGATACAATTGTGTATTCAACCATGTTTTTTATGGTACAATTCCCTATGCCTTAATTTTCTCATTTATAAAACAAGGATCTCTCTCTCTTTTCTCTCGCTCTCTCTCTCTATGAAAGAGCTTAATATTTTATGGAAAACATAGCTTTAGGTATAATTGTATTTAATATTAAATAAGGTTTCAATAAGGGACTAAAAATATCCAGTATTTAACTTACTCCATTTTGACTGTTGATCGTTAAACCACCCTTATTGTACTAAAAATCTCATTTGCCTAAAGTTTCAATATTTATAGTCTCAAGAAAGAGTATACTACTAAAATATAACATATATGCAGAAAAGTAGTATAAAGATACTAGATTAATTTTCTCATGATCAAATACTCATGTAATTAGCAATTAGAGTATCCATAATGTATTCTCTTCAATACGCACTCAATGCAACATGTTAGAATAACCGCTGTAATGACAAAGATTAATGTGTTTTTTACATTTACATAAACATACTCATGCAAACTATATGCAAACTTATATGTCTGGCTTTTCTGCCTCAACATTTTGTTTGTGAGTTTTATTCATGTTGTTGCATATAATTTAATTCTTTTTGCTTTTGATTCACATTATTTAATTGAATGCATATGGTATTATTTATCCTTTCTGATGTTAATGAACTTTTGGGGGGTTTCAAAAGGTTAGGTATTACACATAGTGATGTCTGAACATTCTTGTGTTTGTTTATATATGCACACACACATAAGACTTTTGAACAGTTGACCTTTCAACAAAACGAGTTTGAGCTGTACAGGTCTACTTATACCCAGATTTTCTTCTGCCTCTGCCACCCCTGAGACAGCAAGACAAGGCCCTCCTCCTCCTCCTCCTGAGTCTACTCAATGTCAAGATAAGAAGGATAAAGATCTTTATGATGATCCACTTCCACTTAATAGTAAATATATTTTCTCTACCTTATGATTTTCTTAGTAAAATTTTATTTTCAAATAATATATATAACATGCAAACCATGTGCGAATTGACTATGTTATCAATAAGGTTATATATATAAATATAAAATGTATATTGTTTTCAGTATGCAAATGCCCTTTTTCTTATATCCTACCTAACTGCCATAAATAGCGATTGAAACAGGTCAGGCGTGGTGGCTCACGTCTGTAATCCCAGCGCTTTGGGAGGCCGAGACGGGCAGATCATGAGGTCAGGAGATCGAGATCATCCTGGCTGAGACGGTGAAACTCCGTCTCTACTAAAAATACAAAAAAATTAGCCAGGCGTGGTGGTGCCTGTAGTCCCAGCTATCTTACCACTGCACTCTAGCCTGGGCCACAGAGAGAGACTCCGTCAAAAAAAAAAAAAAAAAGAAAGAAAGCGATCGAAACAATATCCACTCCCACCACTAGCACATGTATTTGAGGTGCGCAATTATTTTAGAAATAGTACACTGAGGACGAATGATGTTGTATATCTTTATAGGCTTGATGGTTACTCAAGCAGCTGCTTTTTAAAGCCTCTTCCAAATTTTGCTTACTTTTACTGTATTTATCTGCTTTGATTGATTATTGATTTTATGAATTTTTTATAAGTTTGAGATACAAATCTTTTGTTAGCTGTATGTATCAATACTTTTCTCTCAATCTGTGATTAGAATTTTACACTCTGAATTGTGCCTTTCAATGAACAAATATAATTTTTAAGATACACCATTTTTTTTTCCTTGGGGGTGGTGGATGTTAATGTGAGATTTAAGATAATATGAGCCACTTCCAATATCATGAGGTATTTTCCTTTGTTTTACTATAAAAGCTTTATTATTTTATCCTTCATATTTCTATCTTTCTTTTTTCACCAAATATTTTATTCATATTCATGCAACTGTTCTTTTTTTATTTTTTGAGATGCGGTCTCGCTCTGTTGCCCAGGCTGGAGTGCTGTGGCGCGATCTCCGCTCACTGCAAGCTCCGCCTCCAGGGTTCACGCCATTCTCCTGCCTCAGCCTCCCGAGTAGCTGGGACTACAGGCGCCGCCACCTCGCCCGGCTAATTTTTTGTATTTTTAGTAGAGACGGGTTTTCACCCTGTTGGCCAGGATGGTCTCGATCTCCTGACCTCGTGGTCCGCCCGCCTCGGCCTCCCAAAGTGCAGGGATTACAGGCGTGAGCCACCGCGCCCGGCCACAGCTGTTCTTTTAATCATGCCCTTCCACGAAAAGTCAAGTTGAACCACTGCTGTTTCTAGTCTACCCCACCCACCCGGCCCACCCCTCTTCTTATAAACGAGAACACAGGCAGCCCCCTGGGGAAGGGCTGAGACAAATAGAGCACAGCTACTGCTGTGGAGAAGGGGGAAATTGACTGTTGTTGTGTCAGATCTCCGCTAGTCGTATTTATCTCAGTCAACCATAAGCATCATGTGTCTGTTTAATCTAGAGGCAGCTCAGAGGCCTGGGGAAGGGCAATGCAGGGCAGACAGGGCTTGGCACACAGACAGGCTGGCCCTGGTGTCAGTAAAAGGGAGGTCTAAATTTCCAAAAAGATCTTTAGCAGAAAACAAATAGAACACAAGCATCAGTAGATTTATTTACAGAGTACAGCTCATTAAGTCTCCTCTAGCCCAGGGAATTATAGTCTAGCTTTGCCCCTTCCCTCACTTCATTCAGATTGGGAAGGTATGGGAAATAAACAATTCATTTGGCACCTCATGACTGAGTATGATTCTCTCTGGGTATAGGTGTTTTGTTCTAAGTGTGACTCTCTTGAAGATAGTGTGTAGTTAGAATTGGCTTTGTGGTTCAGTAGGAGTCTGTTTCTTTTCATAGGAAAATTCAGACCTTTATTGACATGACAGAAGTGTTTGTTCTTAGCTCCATCACCATATTTTATGTTATGATTTCTTTTTTTTTCTGTGTATTTTTTCCTAATGATTATATTCTAATGTTTTAATCACCTCCCATTCATCCCTTTGCTAAAAGAGGCATTATGACCTGAGACTTATGGGGATCTCCAAGCACGTGACACTCAGCAATGGACTGATGAGATTGACAAAAATGTATTAGTCACATATATTCACAGCATAGGGAGGAGGACATGCCTTACAGTTTCTCACGGAGATTTTACCTGGAAACAGAAGGAAAACCGCGGGCTGTGAGAAATAGGCTTAGTAATATCAAGAGGGTAATTGTCCACTGATCCCATAGGAGAATGTGATTGGCTTGTTTTACATGTATTGTGGGCTGGCGGGAACTGAAATCTGCTACTCAAGGATAAGCAGGAACTGTGCCTGGTTCCGTTGATAAGGAAAGTTGTTTAGCCTTTCTACAGGCTCTTTCTAAGGGAGCAAGGTGGGGAGGGATCTTGCAGTTGTGACATTTGACCTCCCCACTCCCAGATTTTTCCAGAGGTCAAGGTAGCACATAATAGTGGGCCTTAGTTTTATGGCTTCCACCAAAATGATCCAATTGGAACATTTTTGGTTGTTGTTTATATGGAAATTTAATTGATTTAAACCCTTATTGAAAAAATACTTATCTGCTATATAGCCTTGTCACATGTTTCATAAATCAGTTAGAATTATATGTAGACGTAAATTTCTGGAATTGATTCTTTTATATTACTACATTTGTCAATTCATATGCTAATCCATAAAGTCTTAATTATTGCTTCAAAATAGGTATGATGTCTCACTAAAGATACCCAGTTTGTCCAGCGCCATTTCTGAAATGACTATACATTCTCCTTTTAATTATTCCTTCAAATTTGTCCAAAATCATTTGACCATATATGTCTATTTTACCATATGTCTATTTCTAGACTTCCTATTCTGTCTCATAGTTCTAATTGTTTTTCCTTCTGTTATAACTATGCTTTCTTGATTACTATAGTTTATTCTCATAATAGGCAGTATAGGCAAGCAAACTGTTTTCTTCCTTTTCAAAATTATTTGACCCTTCCATCTACTTTGAATTTCCAAATAGATTTTAAGTTTTCTTGTCATTAAAACAATTTCTAGAACATCTTTGTATTGCATTGATTATATAAGGTAATTTAAGATGACTGATGTCTTAGCAACACAGCCTTTCAATTTATAAGCATAGTATAGCCTCTCTTTATTTGGCATTTCCTTGAGTACTCTCCACAGCATTTTGCAGAGAAATGCCATATAGGTTATTCACTTAATTGCTAAATATTATTGTCTCTGTTATAAATGAATCTTTCTCTTTAAACATATTTATTGCTATTATATAGAAATATAATTGATTTTATGTTGACTTCATATTCTGCAACTTTTCTAAATTCAACAATTAAATTCAATAACAGTTTTATAGATTCCTTAGGAATTTCTATATTAATAATTATATCATATGAAAAAGCACGTATTTTTTCTGATCTGTATTTTTTTTTCTTGCCACATGTCACTGTGTATATCTTCTATTGGTGAGGATAGAAATTATGGCTTTATTCCGTATCTTAGGGAAGAATCATTCAATTTTTTACCAATAAATATGATATTAGCTATAAATGCCTTTTATTATATTGAGGGAGTTTATTTCTAATCCTAGGTTACTGAGAAAGATTTTTGTTTTATCATTACATGATATTGAATTTCATCATTTTGTGTGTGCGTAATAGACAATATACTATTTTTAATCTTTTGTGTTACTGCAGCTGTAAATTAAATTGCTTGATTCTTTAAAATATTGGGCCTATCATAAAATATTGGAATAAACCTAGCTCATGAGTTATTATTTATATGTATATATTTTAAAGTATATTTCATAATGAACTACACATGTTTCATAATTAACTACATCCATAGACCTTCTGTGCAAAATTCAGGAACACAAAAAAGAAAGAGAAGGAAACTATGAATGGATTTGAATTATGTGGATTTGCATATCTGATATTTTTAAACTTCCTGGAACCTCTCATTTGGCTGATATGAGAAAACCACCACTCTTCACTGAGTGATTTTGTCAAGGTCTAATGTGAGGTACCATTCTCCAAAGATGATGTCTGTCTTTACCAATGTCTATCTTGCCTCTTATGTTGGACTTTAGGCAGTAGGTTCATTCTTAGCATATTCCAACTGAGTCCAGGCGCCTGCTAGAGTAGTTTATATGCCCTCCAAAATTGTAGTCATGGAGAAAGTGCAATGACAGGAACTAAGAAAATGTGTGCAAGTGGGTCTCGAGGATATTGAGTCAAAAAGGATACATGATTAGGCTAGATAAGAAAAATTGTATTGGTTGAAAACACTCCTTCCCAGATTGGCTTAACGTAATTCAAGGATATTGAAACTGGTTGTGCTATGCTAGTAGGATGGTCTTTTGCTGCTTTATCTCAGTAAAGTATATGGTGGTGCCAGAACTGACTTTTATGGAGTATTGAGAAAAGAATTCAAAGACATAGGTGAGAACAGATAAAACAGATTACAATCTAAGGACTCCTCTACCTGATTGCTTCCTGGAAGTGACCAGAGGACATTTACTACCTTAAGGCAATAAGGGATTCATTGATAAGGATTCATAAGACAAAGTTTCTGGCACCTTTAAGAAACTCTGAGGCCGGGCGCGGTGGCTCACGCCTGTAATCCCAGCACTTTGGGAGGCCGAGGCGGGCGAATCACGAGGTCAGGAGATCGAGACCATCCTGGCTAACACGGTGAAACCCCGTCTCTACTAAAACTAAAAAAAAAAACTAGCCGGGCGAGGTGGCGGGCGCCTGTAGTCCTAGCTACTCGGGAGGCTGAGGCAGGAGAATGGCGTGAACCCGGGAGGCGGAGGTTGCACTGAGCTGAGATCCGGCCACTGCACTCCAGCCTGGGCGACAGAGCGAGACTCCGTCTCAAAAAAAAAAAAAAAAAAAAAGAAACTCTGATGACTATCTTCTGTATATTCGTATTGGCAATAGAGATACTCCATTAAAACTGCACACCCCAATGTCACATAGGATTATGGAGTTCCAAAACAGCCAAAGCTAGGTAGTGATTTGAACCAAAAAAGGCAAGACAGAAGTAAGTACCAATGCAGGCAGCAATGCTAGAGAAGCAATCATGGCATCTTGATCTGCATGGGTCTGAAATTTTTGCTAAGAGATAATAACGTTTCCAGGGATAAGATAAATTGAGTAGTTTGAGTATTATGTTACTTGAAATTACTGTGTTGTAACCAGGAGCAATTGAAGTCTGGTGAGCCAAAGGCTAAAATCAGCTGCCACATTGGAAGAATTATAATTTCTTGCCTGGTTTCCAGATCTATGTTCTCAGAATTGGAACCCATGAATTAAAGGGGAGTCCAACAGCTTTCCAGAAAAAAAAAAAAGACTTTTCTTACGGATTATGCATATATGAGCAATATTTCCCAAATTCTTCTCCATATGTATTTGTTATTTTCAAAAATATCCATGTAATAGAGAAAAGAGAACACCTGGATTTCTTGAGGGCTATTGAATACAGGGTCTGAGCTGACATTGAAACCAGATATGCACAATACCCCCCCACCCATTGGAATGAAATCTTATGGAGACAAGATGATAATTAAGTTTTGGCCTACGTTTGTCTCATAATTGGCCCAATATTATTACCTGACCCTCAATGTATAATTAAAATAGCTATACATAGAAACTGACAGAGTCCTCACTATGGGATTGGGTTCAACGTATGTACATTTCTGTTTTTCACATTAACTTTCACCATAGAGAAGCATTCAACAACAAGGTAGCTAAGACAACTTGTAATGGGGATATCATTCAACCAGTTTCTTTAGTGACCTGAGGGGCTTGCACAGTGGAATCTTTATCAGAATGGTATTGGCTCAGGACATTGTAGTCTGGGAAACCTTATTTTATCAGAATATCACTAGAATTCAAAACTCAGGTAGTATGTTGAAACGCACTAAAGTTATCTTATTGAAATCATCATTAGTCAGAATGTAAAAGCCAACACTTTGAAGTCTGAGTTCTAATAATTTCTGAAATCATATTATAATTGAGATAGAGTAAGTTAACTTTGTAAATAAATGTTAATTCATTAATTGGTTTTTTGAGGATATAAATAATGTATAATCTTGGGATAAACTTAGTATCGTCCTGAGAGTATTTCTAAACCACATTGCCATCTGAGTAAGATATTTTATTTGGTTAACTGCAAGAGGTTCAATAGCTTTGTTACCCTATTATCAGATTCTGAGACATGGTCTTATGTGGTTTATTTTTTAAGTGATCCCAAGAAACAGAAGCAGGAAACTGGGTGGCATGAAATGAGGAAGGAGCTAAGATAATTAATAACTACATAATAGAGTTGGCCTTTGCTATGGACAATTGGGACTTGAATCCGGTGAAGAGCCACTCAGAAGCTGTGTGGAAGAAACTTTACAATTGTCAACTACAGAGATTTTTCCAACCTTTCCTGTTTTCAATTGTTTAAAGACAGCTGGATACAGCATCTAACCACATGTTTGCACATGAGTCAAATTGGGTGAACAAGTATCCACAAGTCCTGAGCAGAGATATAAAGTTTTACTGAGGTGACAATATTTTCCCCTTATACCCATGTGCAATTAATTGTAGCAGCAACATTGTGGAGCAAGAGGACATATGATAGGACACCATAGGCATCCTGTTCTGTAGTGTGTCTTTTTCACCATTCAGATCCCCTTCTGCCTTACACAGAGTCCTATCCATCACAGAACCGCAAAATCTATGCAAGACTTAACACAGGAGAGAGAGTATAACAAGATACAGTTCTTTATGCTACAACAGATCAAAGTTAGTCATTGGTTTTTATCATTTTCCTCTACCACCATCCAATCTTGATTTTCCCAGCACTCGGTGAGCACTTGAACACATCTAGGTTTCTTGACTTATAGAGAACCTCTGACCTTACCCCAAAGGGATTGGGAGTCATTGTTCTCTTCTTTTTAAGTCTGCGGTTACTGTACTTATCTGTTTATAATAAGAATTAGGCATGGAAACATCAAGAGACTAATCTTTTGGGTTCCATGCGTTCTCTTTGTTGCTACTATTTTTGGGTTACCTTAGCTCTTTGGGTTAGTTACTCCATCCATATCTTAGCTCATGTCATTGGTTGTTAGTCCACTGACACATCACGTAGCTCAAGTGGCTACATGACAGTCATAGTTGCAGGTTCAGTGAAACTCAAGCTGTGTACCCTTGTAAAAATGGCCTTTTCTAGGAACAAATGCTTCCAATTTAGCCTCCAATACCAGTGCAGGATGCATACATTAAGAATTGGGGGAAGGGCCGGGCGCGGTGGCTCAAGCCTGTAATCTCAGCACTTTGGGAGGCCGAGACGGGCGGATCACGAGGTCAGGAGATCGAGACCATCCTGGTTAACACAGTGAAACCCCATCTCTACTAAAAAAATACAAAAAAAAATTAGCCGGGCGAGGTGGCGGGCGCCTGTAGTCCCAGCTACTCGGGAGGCTGAGGCAGGAGAATGGCGTAAACCCGGGAGGCGGAGCTTGCAGTGAGCTGAGATCCGGCCACTGCACTCCAGCCTGGGCAACAGAGCGAGACTCCATCTCAAAAAAAAAAAAAAGAATTGGGGGAAGGATGATGTGAAGTTTCTACCTGTTGCTTGTTTGACCCATGTACTCTAATTTTTTGGACACAGTTCCATGTATAGATTGTTGGTATAATATAAATATTCCATCAAAGTGAACAGCCCCTCAAATTTTAAGGGATATAGCAAGTGAATGCTTCAGTTTATTTTAAATAGAATATGACAATGTTCTATTAATTTAGCTACTTTCAGTGATGTAGTATAGGATAAGACAAATGGTCTCTATGGCCAGGTATGCATACTTGTATCTTCTCTGACAGTAAATGGTCTCTTGGACAGCAGCTAATTCATTTAAAATTCATGTTTTTGTATTGGGCGTCCTATAAGCCTTCAGAAGATTGCACAAGCGGACACACTGGAAGCAAGGTAGACGTAACATCAAGAGTAGGTATCAATTCTGATAAGAAGAAAAGTACTGACCCTTCAAAGTGTTTGGCTGCAATTTGTTATATAAAATAATGAAGACTGCTGGAATATAGAGCTTTCAGCAAAGACAGTAGATGCCTTAGCTTTAGTAAGAAGACTATCTTTAGGGGCAGTGTTTTGGGACCAGGTTGAGAAACATGGCATTAGAGGGTTTATTTACCTCTTATTCTCAATTGATAATTATCGGTAAGTGAGACATCCCATTCGTAAGTAATCACATCACGTTTATGTGTTTATGAGGGCTAAGTAGTTCATGTACATTAAACTTTGTTTACACATACAGGAAATGAGACATTTGTCATTTCAAGTAGAAAAATCAAATATAAGTGAGTTTTTCCTAAAAAAGCAAAGGAATCTGTTATGAAGTGTACATTTTTAGGGTATAAATTTTTTCTCATTTACTTGAACTAAAGAATTCAGTGAGCGTTTTATCTGAAAATGTAGAAATAAGTCTATTACCTTTTTTTTAGTATGTTTCAAAGAATCAGGACACAGGGCACAATTCCAGAAAAGGTTTTTCTTACTTCAGACATTTAGAGACCATCAACTTCTAGGATATACAAAAATGTCAAAGGGCAGCTGAACAAAGCAAACTAAAATAAATTATTGAGAAGTATGTCTATGGGCAGGTGGTGTAAGGAAAAAATTGGTTCCAAATAGGAAAGGAAATGAAAAATCTTTTGCACTAAATCATGCCCTTCATATCAAATAAAATACCTTGATATGTTGACAAAGGATGACTGATGAGTTCTGCTGGGGTCACTATCTAAGACTGTCAATCAGCTAATACTCATCAACTATCAGTAAAATTGGAGTTTCTGCACTCTATTGACCCTTTTCCAAATATAGCGGTTTGTTCGTATCATTGATGTTTCCATGATAGCAAATTTGCTAAGCCTGAGAAACATGAGAAAAATTATAGATTGTATTTATGTCTCCTCTTCTATTCTCAAAATCAATCTTTAGTTTTGGGATTCTTATTTTTACAGTGCTTTTAACCAGAATAACGAATGTGTATTTTCACATATTTGAGCTATACACTAAGACATGCAGGGATTCCAAGTGAATGTCTACTATGTATTAGATTATGTGCTAGGCTTCAGTGAACAGCGTAAAGGTGCCACACTCTGGAGTTGTAACATAGAATATGTGACCAGTGCCACAAGTCAGACTAAAAATATATATATATATATATATATATATATAAGAGTAAAGAATATATATTTAGAGTAATATATATATATTTAGAGTAAAATATATATATATTTAGAGTAAAATATATATATATTTAGAGTAAAATATATATATATATTTAGAGTAAAATATATATATATTTAGAGTAAAGAATATATATATATTTAGAGTAAAGAATATCTGGAGTTGTTGATATGACAAAGTTATGATTTTAGGTCATTAAGTCAGGGTAGGCCTTATTTGCAAGATCATATTTGAGTAAATGTTGGAAGGAGTTATGAGATTACCTATGTACAGGCAGAAGAAATAGCTTATAAAAAAGATTCTGAGGCAGAATCATGTCTGATATACTTGAGCAACAACAAGGAAGGGAAGAGATCAAAGGAGAGAATAGGAGGAACTGAGTGAAGGTATAATAATGGGGTGCTAATGTAAAAAAAAATGTTCAGTGGTTAAATTTGTTTTGAGGGATCTGCTAGTTTATGTTCTCAAAGGTTTGTAATTTTGTTATTAGAGACTTAAGAACTCCTGCAGTAAGAAATACATTTGACATTTTAAAACACAATTTTTATCCAAAGTTGCCTGACCCAATTCTGGGCATTTTTCTCTCCCTATATTACCTTATGAACGTTCCCTGTCTTTCTCTGGCTCTCCATACTCTCCTCCACCCCTACATCTCACCGTTCTCTAAAGATAGTCTGGCCTCCGTCTTATTTCTAAGTCGTTCTGGGTGATGAAGAGGTGAAATGTGTAGAGAGACGTGACACACCAGAAGTAAGGAAGGAAACAAGAAGGAATTGACTTGAGATATCTTCAGTACCTCAGCCTCTTCCTGAATTTTTGTCTAGTGCAGTAGATGTTGAGAGAGTCTAGATCATTCATAGAAAGTTTCTTTGTTCATAGGAGGCTCACTATTCCTTGTGAATGAAGGAGAAACTCCCACAGATCTTTGTGAACTTGTAGGTTAACTTCATTCTCATTCCACCAAAGTGTCTTAGAGCAGCTAATGCTCATGTGAGTTTTGAAGGCTCTCAAAAAATAAGGTAGAAAATAAAATATGGAAAATATTTTAAGAAGAAAGGAAAGAGTATGTTTGCATTGGGGCTCTGAAGACTTTTATTATTATTATTTATATTCTGTTAGAAAAGTAAGACGTTATTGTAGCAATATTTACACCAATGCAAATTGTTTGTCTACTATTAAATGATGCAATCTCAAGCCATTATCATATGGGGATAGATAACAAGGTAAGGAATGGGATTAACTATAGAAGGAATAACAGGGGCATCACGAGGCTGATCAAAACCCCATACGTAAGGGGATGTTGAAATTTTTGGAACATTCACGGGAAGGGGTCATAAGGGAAACTAGCCTGTGCCTGCCTGCAGGCATAGTTAGGAGTTTCTCCAAGATCATAGCCAGCTGGAGAAGCAGCATCCAAGCCAAGTTGCTGGAATGTATTTCAAGACGCAAAATACTAATATTAGTTCATAAATTGCAAGCTCTTTTGTCCAGATAAGGCAAAGGATCCCACAAAAGAGGATAATGTGGAATCAGTTTTATCAAACATTTCCAATTGTGGCTATGCCATTGAAAACACATAGGTGCCTTAAAGTATATTTTTTATGTTCAGGAATAAGTATATGCATTTATTTAGGCTTCTATGAGATTTTTTTTTAAGCTCTCCAGGTGCTTCTTTTATTCATCAAGTGATGAAAACTATGGGGCTAGAGAAGAACATCAGGACCCTATCTGATAAGACGTGTGGAACTCAGAGATTTTGGAAAAAAGCTCTAGAGAAGCCTTGAAGAGCTGCGATGGATAAATTATTCTTATTCCGTTGTGAAGTTTAGATTTTAGTCTACGTTCAAGGGTATTCAGGAGACATAATGAATGTTGTAAGTTAGGCTTCTCTAGCAGTGGAAATGCAGAAATGGAAGAAATGTGAGAGGTAACTAACAACCAGGATAGATTTACCCAGGAACCCCAGAGCTTGGCAATATGGTTAGTAAGCAAACCTTAATTCAGAGTATATAGCAATAGTTGCTGCACATGTAATTATTAAGAAAATGTCCTAAAATCTTACAGCTCATGTAAAAAAATTTCATAGTTTTTCTCAAATTTTACAGTAATCTGATTTTTTTATGTTACCAAGTTGTCACACTTAAAGAAATATTTATGAAAAAATAAATCAGTCATGCTAAAGGAAAGTGAAAAAAGAGGAAAATATTTTCTTCCATCTATAAAAAGCATGGCAAAATTGTATAAAGGGAAATCAAAGACTGAAAATATAAAATGTATAGTAAAATCATATCATAGAGTTGTGTGAAAGGAAGGTTAATTAAATAATTATTCTACCTTCTGGATTTGGCAGAAGAAACATTACTTTTTTCTTTTTGTATTTGCCAACTTTTTAAGTATTGTATTTGTGATTGCTTTCATCTTTCTAAATAAGCATCTACTTTTATTACTAATTTTATTTATTCATCTTTCTGAAAAAAGAGCTTCTAAAAATGGTATAAGTCTGGGCCTAGCAAGACTGGGATACATCCCTACTTGGCAGGGAGAATCCACGGGGCAGACTGACTGGTGATATATGGAGGCATGAGTCAAATTTCATCAGTTTGGTGATCCAAAATGATGATTCAACTGATAATACATGAGTCTATTTAGACACTTGGTGGCCAATTTTAAACTAATTAAAATAAAGTTAGTTAAACACACAAATCCTAGAAAGACAAAGAGAGTAGGCAGAGCCTATTGGATAATTGCAACACAGTCTGCTAAAAGTTTCAATACGTAATTTGCTTTGTTCTGGTCATGGCTTTACCCACAGACCCTGACATGTCCTGACATTCCAGACTCTTCCAAAAGGTCGATCTAAGAGTAATTCAGCCAAAGTCTTGTCTTTTAAATCTGTATTTTGCCAGAGGAAACCCAAAGGGTAATTTTTAGAAGTACTGACAATATATAATTAAAAAAAAAAAAAACATTAAAGGCTATAAGAAGCATTCTATACCTCTGGAGATTTTTTTCTGACTCTTTTCTTTTTCATAAATTTAAAGAAAGAAACTCTTCTCCACTACTACATTAATAGATGCAAATACTCAATATACTTAACTCACTTTTAATTTTCTCTTCTTTTGGTAATTTATTCATTGTATGAGAAACCTAATCACTGAAAGCATTAGGCATGAAAGTTGGTTGTCTTAAGTTCCACATATTATGAATAAGGCATAGCAGGGCTGTTAATGGCTATAGCCAGGAATAGCCATTTTGAAATTAACTAATTAAAGATTTCATTTGCAATTCTCTAGAAATGAGTGTTTCCACTTTAGGTAATTATATATCTCTGACTTGGAAATTAATGTGGAAAAACTAGATGGTTAACCCAAATTTGAACAATTAAACTTATCTACATATGAGATAGAAATGATAATATAACAGATATAATCAGAAATGGTTATGAATTGAAAATAATCATACTGAATGTTTCAGTACTCAACCAGATATAAGCTATTTCCCTATAATGCTGTTATGCCATGTAATAATAAATAGTAGTAGTAGTAAAGAGTAATAGTGCATGGTTAGCTAAATTGTTACTAAAAAACAAAGTTAGCATCAAATGTTTAATCTCTAAAATCTTAAAAGATTTTAGAAATTCAAGAATATAAGTCTCACAGACCTTGTAAGTTTCTTCTTTTTTTAGATAAACAGGCACTTACTGAGATTTGACTTTGTGTTTAGACGATCAGATGGTCATTTTAGCTGGAAGAAATTTGCGAATGATGATGTTTAAGAATCATATCTGAATGAGGTGCTGAAAGTCTGGAGTACATCATATTATACTATAGTTATTATATGTTAAGAAAGAGGAATGATACAAGAGCACAGTTTTTACCCCCAATAATGTTATTTTTAAGTCTATTTCATCTTATATTAAGAGTTTTATCAATTTTTATTTCTATGTTCTTAGCAGTATTACCTATTAATAAAATATATTTGGAATGTATTTTTTATTAGAAAACCATTTTTATTTTAATTTTCTACTGTAACTTTAATTATATGTATATTAAATATTTGAATTTATATAAAACATGTTATATATATGCTTTCTTTTTATCCAAACTTTCCAATAGATTTTTCTCCTCCTCTTCCTCCTTCTCCTCCTCCTTCTTCTTTTTCTCCTTCATTGTTGCTTTCAATTCTATTGATGGCATTTTCTTTACTCTTTTTCCTTTCTTCTCTCTACTGGTTCCAGTAATATAATAACATAAATAATAGTATTAATAATAGGTAACAGGGGAACAGAGCACTATTCTAAGATACTTTATAGGTTACATAATTTCATTATTAGAATAACTCTGTAATGTAAGCACTTTTGATATCTTACCCTTATTTTGTGATGAGAAAACAAGCACAGTTTACAGGGCTAAGCTATCCCTACAAAAAAGACTGCTCTATTCCTGCCATAACAAACTTTAAGAACACCTCAAAAGGATCAAACTACACTCTAAGTAGTGTAACTGCCTGCCCATCCTCCCTGCAAAAAGACCATATCACACTTTCAAAAAAGAAAAGAAAATGTAACTATTAAGCGACATACTATTAACAATATCCATCCCCTGGTCAAATATTACTAGATATAAAAATAAGCCAAATAATTTGACCTATGACCAGAGAAAAAGAAATTAGTCAATAGAAAAAAAGATTTAACAATGATAGAGATGACCAGATGGCTGACAAAGAATTGAAGAATCCTGCCTTAAATATATTGAAGTGTTCAAAGAATATTGTTTTAGAGGTTTCAGGATACGGCACGCATTTGCCATGCTTTTGGCTGGACTAGATTATACCCATTACTATGAAGACGTGTGAAATGCATTTTCAGCCCCTCTTCTAGATGCCACATATTATTCTAAGTTAAAAGGGAGCTGACATATAGAGCCCATGTATCTGGGTATCTGATTCTCCTGAATTAAGGTCTAATCAATCATGTCTGTCTTGGTGGTTTAGAATGCCTTTAAGTAAATACTGTCTGTTTTCTAGGGTCTTCACTGGTACAGTTGTCTTGAATTACCATGTCTACCCTTCCTGAAAGTAGAGAGCTAGCTTTGTATTTTAATAGACATATTTAATTTTAGAAGGCTGAAAGTTACTAATTTAACCACCCACAGCCACCAAATAAAAGGAACTTGGAATGCTTTAAACCTAATAATCCCTCCCATTCCAGTATTTTATTTTTATTACCTTGCTTTTTCACTCCATAAGTGGATGTCAACAATTCTCTGTATTTGCTTATACAATTATTAATAAGCACAAGTAATTTAGCTGCCATTCTTTCTAGCATCTTACTCCTCACTTCTGAGTTTAATTTTTTATTCTTACATACTTATCTTTATTAAATTAAAGAATAACATAAAACAGTAAAGTGCACAAGTACAATATTTTTGCATACATAGCTTAATGGTGTTTTTATACGTTTACAGCCATATGTCATTCACTCCAAAAGCATATAGAACATTTCTATATTTCATATGGTGTCTTAAAACTTTTTAAAATCTATCCTTCAGAATTATCTACTATTCCTACTTTTCTCATCATCGATTGATCCAGTAGTCCATATTGGTTAATGGCATTGATCAATTGATCTATGTACCTACTCCAGATATTTTTGCCTGCTTATTCTATCATCTCCAAAAATTTTCAGCTATGAATATAGATTTGTCTGTTTCTCTTGTTAGTTCTATAATTTTTGTCATATATATTTTAAGATAAATTTTAAATACTTATTTAGTGTAGTTATATCATTCTGTTTACTTGACTATTTATTATTATGTTTGTATTTAATTTTTTTCTGAATGGTTTAAAGATTCTTCTGTTTGTTTTGGTTTCAGGAATTGACTATGGTGTTTTAACAGTTTTTTCCTCCTTTTCTTAGGTTTTATTGCTTCATTTTGCCTGATCTTTATCCTGCTTTTTTTACTGAGCTTCTGAAACGTGTGGGTAGATAGCCTTAATGATTTTAAAAAATCTTAATAATTGTGTTCAATTCTGATTCCACTCTGTTTTGTTCTCTCTCCTTTATTTGAGACTTAAGTTCATGTTTATTCAACCCTATTGTGTTTTATGTTTTATTTATTATTTATTCACTGTTTGGATAATTTCTATCTTGAAGTTTACTAGCCCAGTCTTCTGCTGTGTCCAATTTACTACTGAATGCAACCAATTAGTTGAGAAGTTGTTAGTCTTTTTAAATCAATAGAGAACCTCAACAGTAAAGTTCAACAAACAGAAGAAAGAACAGCTACCATCAAAGTTATACTAATGGATAATGCAAACTGAAGAACAGAGAGAAAAAAATGAAGAAAAATAGAGCCCCAGGAAAATTTGGGATACCATTAAGTTCACCAATATATGCATAAGGAAAGGACCAGCAGGAGAGGAGAGAAAGGAGAAGAAATATTTTTCAAAGAAATAATGGCTGAACACTTCCCTATTTTAATAAAAAAAAAACCAATAATCTACCCATTCGGAAAATTCAACAAACTACAAGACCCAAAGAGATTCACAAATAGACCCATGATGCTAAAAATATTGAAAGTCAAAGACCAGGAGAAAATCTGAAATGCAACAAGAAAACAATAACTTGTTTCTTACAAGTAAACCTCAATAAGATTAACAGCTGATTTTTCAGTAGAAACATAGAAGGTAAGAAAACTGTGGGATAACATATTTTTATTGCTCATTTAAAAATAACTATTAACCAAGAATCCTATGTAGTTATTTTTTGAAAGTGAAAGTAAAATAAGGACTTTTCAAGATGAAAAAAACGGATTATATGTGTTGCTAATAAACCCGCCTTACAAAAAATACTAACAGATGTGAAACAGTCTGAAAGCAAGAGATAATAACTCAAATCCACATTTGAATAAAAGCATTGGTTAATAAAATGTAATCACATAATTGTAAAAGACAGTTCGATTCATTTTTCTCCTTGCTTTTCTCAATTTATTTCAAAAGAAATTAAATAAAATTATATGTATATGATTTCTTGTTGGGTCTGTAGAAATATAACATATGTGCAACATGTTTGCAAATGACAGAACAAAAGAGGTAGTTAAAATGAACAAAGCTGTATTTTACTAAGGAAATGACAAGAGATAAAAATGTATTTTTAAATGTGAGAGTGAAACACTGATAAATGTTAAACATAAAATAATAGATGGAAGAGGATAAAAAGAATAGAGATATATAATTATAATGTTTTCATACATCAATGGAACTAATATAATATGAAGTTTATTTTGATAAATTAACATGGTATAAATTAATAGGATAAGTTAATATGATAAATTAATAAGATGTAATTTAATTAATATCATTAATAAATATAGTGAATATAATTAATATAGTGAAAAATAAAGATATTAAAATCTGCATTAGAAAATATTTGTTTTATGTAACAAAAAATAGTAAAGGAAGAACAGTGGAAGGTAAATTATGTAGAAAGTAAAAAGTAGAATATCAGATATAAATACAGCTATATCAATAACAGTACATTTTTAACCTGTATCAGTAATAAAATTACTGATGAACAAAATAAATAATTCCACAAAAAGATAAAAATTGTCAGGCTGGATTTTCTAAAAACCAAGCAATTCAACTATATACTGTCTATAGGAGACACAATGAGAGTCAAAGAAACAAATACACGAATGGGAAAGATATATTATTTAAAATGTAAGCATAAGAAAGCTGGAGTAGCTATAGTAATCAGAAAAAGTAGACTTGGTATGGGCTGAGTTATGTCCCACACCATGCCCCACCCAAAAAAATCACATTTTGAAGCCCTAAACCTGTCATTTTACAATTACTGTATTTGGAGCTAAGCTTTTACAAAGATGGTTAAGTTAAAACGAGCCCTTTTGGATGGTGCTAATTTAAGCTGACTGGTGTCCTTATGAAAAGATGCAATTGTAAACACAGAGAAACACCAGGGATGTGTGTGATCAGGAAACACCATGTGAGTACATTTCAAGAAAGTGACCAACTCCAAGCCAAGAAAAGAGCCCTTAGAAGACACTAAAATTGCTAAGACCTTAATTTTGGACTCGTAGCTTCCATAACTGTGAGAAAATAAATGTATATTTTTACAGCCTCTTATTTTGTGGTATTTTTTTAGAGCATCCCTAGAAAATGAAAGCAAGGCTTTAAAACAGAAGTATTATTAAGGATAAAGAGGGATATTATATACAGCTAAAATGGTCAGCAAATCTGGAAGACATAACAATTACAAACATGCATGCACCTAACGAGAGATTACCAAAATACATGAAACAAAAACTGACGAAGGGGAAAAGAGACAATTCAACAATAATCGTTGGAGACTTTCATACCCACCTTTCAATAATGAATGGAAAAACTAGAACGTTTAAAAATGAAATAGAAGACTTGAACAGTACTATAAACCAGCTAGACCTAACAGACACCTATGAAACTCCTCACCCCAAAACAGGCTGTACATTATTTTTAAGTGCACATTCTCCAAGATAGACCATGTGTTAGATTACAAAACAAACCGGTAAATTTAAGAGGATAGAAATAGTTAAAAGAATGTCTTCTGACCACAGTGGAATTAAATTAGAAATGATGTTTTTGTTTGTTTTCCCAAAGTCTGATGTGTTGGCAGGAATGTAGGGGAATGACATAAATAAAGCTTCACAATCAGGAATATTAATGCTTCCAACCACATGCATCAGTAACAAAAAAGTTACTTTTGAGAGTTTACTTTAGCAAACACCCAATGCAGGTGATTTTTTTCCATAATACAGAAAAAATAAAAGTATCTTAATTTGCTAAATTTAGGGGACTGCAGAAATATACTGATTTTTACCCATTGGATAGAAATCCTACAAAGCAGCTAATGAATGCACTTTATATAAACATATCAACACAAATCCTACAACAATGTTGAGGGAAAATGGCAATTTGCAGAAGAATATGTACAATATCATACCATTTTCATTATTTCAAGAGATTTGTGTTTTTTATATATATATATATATACACACACACATATATACACACACACACATATATACACACACACATATATATATACACAGACACACCCCATTATTAAGTTAAAATCATGGATGGCAATGATGGGCACAAAATTTTGCTGGAAAAGTATGAAGATTGTGTTAGCTGTATCAGAGATATGGAAAAAAGAGTCAACAAATTATATACATATATATATAAATAAAATATATATTTTACAAAATATTAAATTTAGGCCTAGGAAGCTAACAGTCTATTTTATAATTTCCTGTTTTTAATATGTTGGAAATGTTTCCTTACAAATGGAGAAGAAAGGATTTTCAGTTGGAAGGACATCTAAATATTAAATTGGTTTGACATTTCCCAATTTTCTTGAAGAGGTAAATCTGATTTTAAAAGAATGCTAAGAGGTTATGATATAATAAAATGTGCTTTCATATAGAATTTTTAGACATTTTAGCAATTATAGAAAACATACTATCTTTGATTAATCAAAATCCAGAACACTTAGTAATTCAAATGTAAATTTTTTTCAAAACTGAAATATCTTTTAGTCTAAAACTTTTATGACATCTTGAGATTTCAGTAGCCTATTAAAAAGGTTAATGAAGAGACACACTTTTCTATTTATCACTTAATTAACTTTAAGTGCTTTAATTTTCAGTTGTTACAATGTGAGCATCATATCAAATATACAATGTATTTTTTACTAGTACTGTATTAGAACAAAATGATAATAGATAATGTTGACAACTGATACTTGTCCCAGTGCATAAGCCGTTCTTTGTCCTGTTACTGATAATTTATTAATAATTAGAATTACAGAATATGAAGTGATATAGTTCCCTATTTGTAAAAGACATTTTGCTAAATTATTTTTTATACTTAAAAAGCTATGGTAAATGTAGTCATATCTCCAAAGTCCTATGTTAAGTGCATGTAGATAATGGCAACATGGTATGTTAAATAAATGTGTGAAGGGATGAAAAGATGCCATTTATCAAACAAAAAAGTCAGAAATATTTGTTTATACACATGAAAAGAAAAACACGAATACATTTGACTGTATAAAAGTTAAACAAACTGAAATTTAAGCTACAGAATGAGGGTAAATATTTTCAACACATAAAAACTGTAATCTAGATCACACATAGAGAACACACTTATATGATCTAAAATGTTGTATTGTAAAAAAGGAAACCTGGCCAGGCGCGGTGGCTCATGCCTATGATCCCAGCACTTTGGGAGGCTGAGGTGGGTGGATTGCTGTAGGTCGGGACTTCAAGACCAGCCTGGCTAACATGGTGAAACCCCGTCTCTACTAAAAATATAAAAATTAGCTGGATGTGGTTGCGTGCACCTGTAATCCCAGCTACTCGGGAGGCTGAGGCAGGAGAATCGCTTGAACCTGAGAGGTGGAGGTTGCAGCAAGCCGAGATGCACTCCAGCCTGGGTGACAGAGCAAGACTCTGTCTCAAAGGAAAAAGAAAAAAAAAGAAAAAAAGAAAACCCAACAGAAAAACAAGTGCAAAGGATGTGAAGACATTTAGTAAAAACAGTAACAAACAATACAACAGTTAAAAAACACTCAATGTCCAATAAATATTCATAAAGTTTATATCTCTATAGATGAGAAAAATGCCAATTCACAGCCGTGTGGATAGCCATATGCTGCGTTTCTAACACATGAGACTTCTCTTCTGAAATAAAAAGACAAAATACAGTTACAGAGACTCTCTGACTAGACCTGAGGCTGGTTCCTCTCAGCCTTCTTCTCCACTAGGCCTCAACCTTGACCTGTGGCAACTGTAGGCTGTTCGTACAAATAATTTAGCTCCCTCTCTCCCATTAAAAAGCATGAACAATTTTCTAACAGCTCAGTACTGCATCCCTAGGATGACGACTGCAACTTCTGTAAGTTCCTGCCTCAGAAATCTCAAGGCTGCTAGAAGAATTTGCTATTTTGTTCCATCGACATCTAGAGAAAGGGCCCCAATCTCCTGCCCTCTGTGGAGGGTAGTAGCCTAATTTCACATAGGCCCAGTTCAGATGGGTTTCACTAGGACTCATACCCTGTTCTTGATTTTTGTAAATGTCTACTTCCCTGGCTCTGCTAAGGCCTCCACAGATCCTGCTTCCAATGCCCTCTTACCTTAGAAGTACCCAATTCCCTCTGTGCACATAGAAGTTGAATTCAGTTCAAAAGCGTCTTATTCCCTATTGCAACAGTTTATTACTAATTAAAATCTGCTCTTACCACTTTAGTGTCCAGTTTTGTTTATCTTTGATAACGGTGAAGAGATTTTTATGTTATCTTGATGTTTAAACTTGACCTTTTCAGCCTCTTGCCTCCTGGAATGTGACAAAATGCTTGAAGAAACTGGAGCCATGCTGGATCCACAAGGATGAAAGTCACTTGCTAAGAATAGCATTGAAGGAAGAAAGAAATAGCCTAGATCTTTGATGATGTCCTCAATGAATGACCTCTGAGGAGTAATTGGACTGGCTGCTTTTAGATTATTTGTTGCATAATAATAATAATAATAATAATCCTTTATTCAAGCATGTCATTACAGCTGAATTTCTATATTTACAATGAAAAACAAAGTTACCTAATATGCTTTGTTCTAATTATGCAACTTAATTATTACATGATGTTGAAAAAATTTCTATAAAAGTGAGGGAATTGGAACATGTTACTTAATAGTGTCCCCTCAGTTCTGAAATTCTACTAACCATACAAATATTCTGACTCTAAAGACTTTTGAACTGTTCAGGGCAATATTAGAGATTATACTGATGAATAAAGACTCCTAGTAACTTGCCTGTGTCTCTCAAGAACCTTGCAAAGTTTGTGATATTTTTCAAGTGGACACTTCATCTGCTGATATCTACCTATAATGTCAGAGCCATTAGAAATCTAACTATGCGTTTAACTCAATAGTTTTGTATTTATCATTCCCATTACCTGTTGACTTCCTTAACTTCCATTGAGTGTGACAATCTGTTAGAAATCTCACAATTAGTTTTATATATGCTGTATTTGCTAAGTTTACTTCAAGGCATTTACACCTGAAGACAGACGCTCTGAAATAGACATAGACAGGACATTTCCTATAGTTCATATGCATAGTCAAACAAAACTAGGTTTTGGGGGCAGGATAGATAGATAGATAGATAGATAGATAGATAGATAGATAGATAGATTTTTTTTTTGACGGAGTCTCACTCTGTCTTCCAGACTGGGGTACAATGGTGCGATCTTGGCTCACTGGAACCTCTGCTGTTCAGGTTCAAGCAATTCTCCTGTCTCAGCCTCCTGAGTAGCTGGGACTACAGGTGCACATCACCACACCTAGCTAGTTTTTGTCTTTTTAGTAGAGACAGGGTTTCACCATATTGGTCAGGCCGGTCTCGAACCCCTGACTTCAAGTCATCCACCTGCCTGGGCCTCCCAAAGTTCTAGGATTATAGATGCGAACCACCGCGCCTGGCTGAATATATATTTTAAATATTAACTAATGCATGTATATGCTTATTTTTGTCTTAGAGACTCCTTTTTTATTGTCTCAGCACTTATTCCCACTTTGATACTCTAAAGAAAATTTAGATGAGTCCAGCTTTGTAATAAAAGTTTGAGAAAAGGCTTGTGAAAGAGCTGGAGATACATCAAGGTCGGAAATAGAGACACACCCAAGATACATGAGAGGAAGAAATGCAGAGGACTTGAAGCAAGTGGCCATGTGGTGCAATTTAGAGAGAAGAGACCCAGAGAAGACATGTAGATTTCTAGTGGCTTGGCAATTTAAAAATGATGGAACATTTCCTTGTGTGGAAATCAAAATGGAATAACAACACTAATCCCTAAAATAAAGAAAGAACTTGAAAAAAAAAGTTCCATGATTGCCATTTTAAACTAGTCATTTATTGACAATGTGAAAATCAAATTATTTCAAATTGATATTTATTTTATGTATGGTCTTCCTTTACCGACAGCATAAACACATGCTTCCTTGATGATATTTGTAGAAGCATTTCATGACACTTCACAGACAGAGCTCAGTGGAAGGAGGCCCGGAGAGGGAAAAGTGGAGACTTGAATCATGGAATGCACAGCCAGGACTGGACAGCCCAGGAACTTGAACCCAGAATTGCCTGATTCTAATGTCCACTTTTCTACACTCTTCAATTCCTTCGCTATCAAAGTAATTGCAATGTCATAATGTTATGGTAAAGGCAAGCTTGGAAATATGAGATACATGTAGCGCTCTTTTCAGAAAAGAACAAATGGGAAAAGCAGATGTTGAAGTTTCCAACCTGAAACCAGATGGAAGAAAAGTCAGAGTGAAGGAATGTGAAGGGTTTCAGCAAATGAAGACGGGGATAAAATCAACCCATGACCCCAAACCCCAAGAATTTGGGCCAAGAATTCTGTGTATCTGTCTGTCTGTTTGTTTGTTTGTTTGGAATGCAGTGGCACCATCTCGGCTCACTGCAACCTCTGCTTTCCGGGTTCTAGTGATTCTCATGCCTCAGCCTCCCTAAGTAGCTGGGATTACAGGCATCCGCCACCACACCTGGCTAATTTTTGTATTATTAGTAGAGATGGGGTTTTGCCATGTTGGTCAGGCTGATCTCGAACTCCTGACCGCAGGCGACTTGCCCAACTCAGGCTCCCAAAGTGCTGCGATTACAGGAATGAGCCACCACGCTCAGCCAAGAATTATTTTCTACAGCACATTACACCTCTGGAAATATTGAAACAAAGTTTGCTTCATTTCAAAATCAAAATCTCTCCAGCTTATTATTTCTCAAAATATTTTCCATTGTAAATGATCTCTCTAAAAATATCACCCTGTGGTCAACATGACTAAAAAATACTGCATGTTATACTAATCCATCCTACCTTATACATTTCCAGTGGAATTACAAATACAAGACACTGAGCCAACATAAGTTAAAGAAACTTGTATACTTTAACATCTTTAGAATGGCTACTATTAGCCTGTATAACTAGTGTGTCATTGTGCAAAATTTGGGAAATGTCTCAGGAGCTTACTTTTCTATGGTTATTTCTAGGTCCTTATGGGAGGAGTAAATGCTACACAATAATTTAGAACAGAATCAAACTGAGGGATATATGTTATATATTATCAGAATAGTTCACAAAATGTAATTGGAATGCAAATAAGAAAAGTGATTCTAAGTAAAAACACTAATTCTCAATCTAAATAAGAAAGAAAAGCTAAGAATTGGAAATAATAAAATAAAATGGCTAAAGGGCAGTCTGCCATAACTGGAATTTTTTAAAGAACAAAAAATGCTAACATTTCATATTTAGCACATGCTCTAAAATAAATTTGCCTTGAGTGAGATAATTAGAATGGTTTGTATGGTTATATTATTTTCCAGTGGTTCATATTGTTCAGGGTAATTTGTATATCCCGTTAATATCTATTTGTGTAGTTGAATTGTTCATTAGTGTTGATCACCCTTTTGCTGCATTTGAAAATGTAAACCACTAATCACTGTTGCTGTGCACACCCATTAGATTGTGCTTAGTCAACTCACTGTTACCAATATGACATATATATATACATAGTGTATATATATATAATATATATATATATATGATTTCTAGTTAATGAAATTCTTTCCTTAGTACAGAAGTATACCTTGGAAGATTCTCAGTTATCTAAGACACCAAACAAAGCAATCCATTTAACAACATTGAACATTTCTTTTTGGATTGAAAAATTGATCCTAAACCACCTTTCAGTGATTTAGGGTTATTCTGATAAGTAAGCATTATGATTACATTGCTCATGTTTTAAATTTAATAGTAAAAATTTCATTTGATAAACTACAATCTAGTTAGAAAAACAACCATTAACCCCTTCCATATCTCTTAAATCATATTCCTCTTTTACTCCCCTTAGCTATAAGTTGCTCTCATTGGGCCAATTTCTGATTTATGAGCTTTCATAATTAACACAAATTGTTGGCATAATCATTAGACATACAAATAGTTGTGCCTTTTGAAAATTTCTTAATAAAAATGAGAGGACATATAATTCACTGATTATACAAATAAAAAATTAATAACACCAAGAAAAATATATCTTCATGAAAATAATATAATGAGAAGACTTTAAGACACCCTGCTCAGGATTAAAGCTATAGTAAAAACAATGAGCATTGCTGCTATCTAGTTTTTAAATAATTATTTGTCAAGGGTTTGTCATATGCATTACTTATGTATGTTGTCAATGAAAATTAATACTTGTACATAGGTAGTAGAAGTGCCTACTATGTGCAAATCACCGTGGTAAGTAATGGCTGAAGAGATTGATACAAAGAAATAAAAAGATCGTTGCGCATACACTGAAGCAAGCACCAGTGGAAGAAACTGAATATACACAAATATTGCCTAAAAGAAAGCAGTAATTTGGGGAAGTGGAATCTAATAAGACGATAGTAAAAGCAATCTGTATGTATCTGTTTTACATTTGTATATTAGTTTTTATTCTAGGAACATTACAGATATTAACTTTTTATTTTTTCCATAACGATGTGAGTTAGACAACATTATTACCTCTGTTTTACATTATAGAAAACTAAGCCACAGAGAATTCCCGTGCCTATGGTGAAGGATGGGACCAGACACGTACACCAAGAAGCAAGAGGGCCAGAGTCTATACAATTGATTATCTGGCTATATTGTATTCGGAATTTGAACGGAGGAGGATGGTCTCTAAAAATAACAATTCCCTGGCTTTCAGAATCTTCTGAAAAGGCTTTTACATTGGTGAATTTACAAAATGCCAAAGCTGCTTTGTAAACAGAAAAAAAAATTTAGTCAGTCCACCGGAATAGATCTGCTTCTAGAGACATCTCAAATCCGTGTAGTTAATAAGCAATGACAAAAAAAAAAAACTCCAAATACCAATCATGTATACAGGCAGCATATCAGAAGAACTAAAATATAAATCATCAATATTATCTCTTTAGGTAGATCTCCACTGGAAGACAGATTATAATCAGAAGACAGGTAAATTTCAGATAAGATTGAATGAGATTAGTTCACGATGGGAGTGATGGATGGAGTCATGGTGTGATGTCCATATTATATATACATGTGTAAAGAATACACCAGAGGTCAGGCACAGTCCCTCACACCTGTAAGCCCAGCACTTTGGGAGGCTGAGGTGGGTGGATCGCCTGAGGTCAGGAGTTCTATACCAGCCTGGCCAACATGGTGAAACCCTGTCTCTACTGAAAATACAAAAATTAACCAGACATGGTGACAGGGGCCTATAATCCCAGCTACTCGGGAGGCTGAGGCAGGACAATCTGGGAAGCGGAGGTTGCACTGAGCCAAGACAGTGCCATTTTGCTCCAGCCTGGGCGACAAGAGTGACACTTCATCTCAAAAAAAAAAAAAGAAAAAAAAATGCATGAGCATATGATTTAGTATGTATTTTACCTGAGGCATAGAACTCAGGGGAATATCTTAATAGATGATCCTTCCCAAATATGTTTATGTATAACTGAAAGGTATACATTATATTTTCAGGAGAAAACTACACAATGTATGATAGCTTAAATAAGAATGGAAAAGTTATTAATAATCATACAACACAGAGTATTATCTTTCATAACATGCATTTTCTGTTCACTCGTTTTAAAATAAGAAGTCAGAATAAACATTTATTTATGTCAATAAAATGGTCTTCAACATTTTCACTTTACAAAGTTTCCTAATGTTTTAGTAGTATGTTATCATTTACTTACATATTTCCCTGTTTTGTGTTTAATTTTTTATTTTTATAAATGTATGTGGTACAAGAGCAATTTTGTTACATGCATAGATTTTGTAGTGGTGAGGTCAGTTTGTTTAGGATACTCTTCACCTGAATAACATGCATTGTAGCTATTAAGTGATTTTTCAACCTTTCACCCCCTCCTATCTCCTCATTGTTTCAAGTCTCTATTGTCTATCATTATACATTTCATATTTCCAACATTATAAATCATGCTGTGCTAATTATTATTCTATAAAATTTCATTCAAATTCCTGAATTTTTACTCAGATTGTGATCTTAAATGGGAGATCAATGGACCAAATACTGTACTTTAAAAATTTTGTTATAATTTGACACTTTACACCAATTTCGGTTAGTGCTACCTTATTAATAAAAAGCATATATGGTTTAAGAAAAAAACTGTTAATAAATCCAATATTTACATCATTTGCCTTTATCTAATTTCTAATTTACATCATTTGCCTTTATCTAATTTCTAATAAAGTGTGTCTTTAGGTCTTTCTTTATGTTTATATTAGGCAGTTAGCACATCTATTCTTTGAAATGTATTTTCAAATGCTGTATTGAAGTCAATTTATATAAACTATTTTTTTAAGTTTTAGCTTTTACATTTTCCGATTGAAAACCAATAGATTTTCCAACCTCTTAAGTCCTCAATTTCTGAACTTCCTTTTTTCCCTGTTATGCTTGCAAACAGTCAAATGCTTTTTTTGAACTTCTCTGTTCTTCTCTGTCCGTTGTCAAATGAAGCCAGCGGAAACCAACATATACCACTAATGTTTGGTTTTCAACCTCTTCTAGACCTTAGAAGGTATCACGCTCATTGTTGGCTTTCCGAGTTACTCAGGGCAATGTCATGTTTAGCTACTGCTGAAAATGGATCACTTTTCCTCCACTTTCCCTAACTAGTTTCCTTGGTGCCAATAATTTGACTGCTAAGCTAATGCCACATGTTTTATTTATTTATGGCAGCAACTGTCTTCTAGGTACCAATTTCTCTATTAATCAAGATAGGTTATGCTGAGGTTGCATTCCAATATTATCAGTATTTTTAACATGATAAACATTTATTTCTAAGAAAAGCCTCTAACATGAAAGATAAAGACCAAAAATCAAACTGAAATATATCCAAGTGGAAAAAATAGATACTATGCAAGGAAAAGAAGAAAGTCTCAAAAAGGAATCATTAAGGCAGTCAAAGAGATTTAAAGGTATAACAACCATGAAGCAAGAATGAAAGTTCATGAGTTTAAACATTAAAAATGCTTAACCATTGAACTCTTTAAACATTAACAATTGGTTTTTTCTCAGATTCGTTTTTTCACATATTTTTCCAGCAGTGTTTACATTTCAATTTGTTCTATGATAAAGATTAATATGCTCTCCAAAAAGGTATAATCTAGCCAAGAAAATTTAAGTAGGTATAATTTCAGAAAGCTAGATTGAGCTTTATTTAAATAAAAGAAAAAACCCACTAAATTCTGTGGTACAGACCTTAAAGGAAATAGAATAATGACACAAACAGACAGATCAATATAACTAGAAGCCTTTATGTAGTAGATGGGAAATTACATGTTGTGTATTTAGCATATATTTATTGATTGGCAGCTAGATGTTTGGCCAGCTGGGTGCTGGAAATGCAAGGTGGAGATGGAAAAAGAAAACCAATACCTCTGGTCTCCAGTAATTTAGGTGAAGAGAAAACATTTAAACAAATAAAAGTACGTGCATGTGATTTGGGTGTAATAGGTGCTGTTCTAGTTACTTGGGCTTTCAGTTTGAGAGTAATTTGACATAATAAAAAGAGAAATAAGGGTAATTACTCTTTGGAAAATAAACCAAGACAAAGCATGGTTGCAGACATCAGTGTGATGTGACTTTGAACAATGAGGAATCTCTCAGGCAAAAGTAGAGAACAGGAGACATCACATTTACTCTAGAAAAACTAAATAAATAAATAAAGACAATTGTTAAGGGCATCGAATATCAGGATGAGAATCAGGCTCCCTTCTATAAACATAGAGGACATAAAATGTTTTTGAATAATATTGGATTTAGAAACTGAAACGCTGTCTTATCAATTTAATCAATGGCAAGTTTTTAGTGAAAAATGTTTTAAATAATATATTATTTTTAAATATCCAAATACTGTTTAAATCTGCTTTTGATTACGTGTATTCATAAACACAGAAAAAATCTCTTTTCAACAAATAAATAGATAAAAAAATAAAGAAAGGTAGGTTGATATACTGAAAAGGTTATTATTGGTTTATATATACTTTCAATGTGTTTTCAACCAGCAGTTGGAGCCAGCATGTTTGTGAGCCTTAGAAATTATTAGTGTGAACCCAGGAGGTGGAGCTTGCAGTGAGCCGAGATCGAGCCACTGCACACCAGCCTGGGCGACTGAGCCAGACTCCATCTCAAAAAAAAAAAAAAAAAAAAATTATTAGTGTTTCCTATTCAGAACTTTTTGTTTATAAAATGAGGAAAATAATACCCAACTATTAGATTTGCTTTGAAAAGTAAGCACAAGATGAATGACACATTACAATATTAGCAAAAAAGTATGCCTCTTTCTTTAAAGAAAGGCGACTTTCAAAACTAGCCAATGAATCAATTAGGTGTGAGTCAATTTGTCAGTTTGTATTTTCATATTCATTTCCTTCTCATAGATTTGATTTAACTGATTAAGCCATAGATTTTATTGGATTGCTAATTATAATGGTATGCATATCATAAGATTCAATTATTAATTTATTTTTCATATTATAAATGCAATTTGTATTTTGGAAATATCTCATGGAATTGCATAAAATGAAAGTTTCAATTTTATGAATATTTTGTCAGTTAAACCTCTTATCAAAAGACGAGTTCGGTGTAGATATTCTCAGATTAGTTTCTATGCAAACATAAATATTTAAAAATCGTTTGCACACATTATTATTATTATACCACATATAACACATACACATAAAAATAAAAGTCATGACAGTGTAAAATGACATAAATTAAAAGATTAAAAATATTTTTCCTGCCAAAACTTCAATCACATTTATGTTTTAATTTTAAGCTTTATAATTTTTAAGTATTTTGACACTTTATTAATTTTAATGTAACAAATTAATAAATACAAAGCTATAATTATTTTTGGAGATTTATGTATGTGGTTGCACCTATTACTAGTGACTTCTTTTTATTGCTGTGTAATACCCCATTATATAAATATACCTGAAAGTAAAATCTGCATTTTACTACTAACAGATGTTTGAGTCATTTCCAGTTTGGAGCTATCATAATACAAATATTTTGGAAGCTGTTACCACTCATTTCTCTTGGTATATTTCTAGATATGGAATTGAAGATTCATAAAATGTAATACGATAACCTTTAATAACATAGCCAAACCATTTCAGAAAGATTGTACCAATGACTACAAATCTTCACCAGACACTGATATTGTCTGGGTTTTATTTTTTCTTTATCTTGATGTAAACTTGTGTTTGTGTAATAACACCTTATGTTCTTGTATTTGCATTTTCCTTATAACTAATGTTAGTCACTGTCTCTAACACTAATGTCTATTGCTCATTCGAATATCCTCTTCTCTACAATGACTCATCAGATATTTTGCTCAATTTTATATTGGTTTGTAGTAAATTTTGCATGTCATAGACAAGAATCTATTATCATCAAGTATGTAAAATGAAATATAGTTTTTTACTTTCTGATTTATATTCCCATTTTCTTAATATATCAGTTGTTTAATAGAAGTTTATAATTTTAATAAATTATATTATCTATCTCATTTTTAATGTCCTATTTTCTTTTCATTGAAAGTCTAGGATCATAAATTTATTTTCTGTGGTGTACAGGTATTACGTTATATTCTTGGGACTACAGAGGCATGCATGCTTGTACAAAACTGTATGGATGGCCAAGAAATACCTGATAAAGCTTCAGTCTGACCTTGAGGGCATGTACAACTAAGAATTGATGGGCTAAGGTAGTGTTTTAAACCGCTTGAGCCTTGAAGAGGTGTTCTAAACTACATACAGAGTCACCTAAAACAATGCAGAAATTTTGAGAAAATTGTTATACAAGCATTGGCTGAGACTTCAATGGATGCACATTGCAGGAAATACAGCTATTATAAAATTAGTCCAGGAAAGACATTAAATAACAACAACAACAGATAGCAAAACCAACAACAACCAACACCTTATGAGCAACAACAAACCCAAAGAATATGCAGAATGTCATTTCCAGAGATGACATATTATTTTCTAAAATTTCCATGATTTGACAAAAATTATGAGGAATGCAAATGAAAAGAAAAATATGGCCAAGCAAAAATTCATCAATAGCCATTGTCCCTGAGAAAGAAGAGATGTTGAGTTTACTAAACAAATATTTCAAATTAGAGACTATAAATTTATTGAAAATAGTAAAGAAAACCAAGTCTAAAAAATTAAAGAAAAAAATGACAAAAATGCCTCATTAAATACATAAAATAATAAGATGAGATAAAATTATAAAAGGACACAAGTAAAAAATGTGAAGTTGAAAGAAAGAAATTAGTAAAGAGGCTCTTTACTAATACAGAGAAAAAAGAGGCAGAACAAAACAACAGAAGAATTGAAAACAGGTTAACTGAAATGATCAAGACTGAGATATCGACAGAAAACAAATAGCAAAAAGACAGACATGAATTCTACTTTATTGATAATTACAGAGAAATAAATGGATGACATACATGATTGAAAACCAGAATGGCACAATGCATTTAAAAACAAACAAAAATTATATGATTCAACTATATACTTCAGATTAGAACTCACAAAGTTCAAAAGTAAGATGTTAGAGAAAGATCACACAAATAGTAATGAAAGAAACTGAAACTTCATTGATTTAAGACAAAATAAACTTTAAGCCGAAAATTATTGCTAGAGACAAAGGAGGAATTTTATAATGATAAAATAATCCATGGGAAAAATTATTAACATATACATGAAATAAAAAGAGCCCAAATGCGTATTTTAAAAATACCAGAATTCAAGAAATAAAACAGAAAAACTATAGTCGTTTCAGACTTTAATATCCTTATTTTAATAATAGATAGAGTAACTATCCCGAAGATCAAAAAGGAAATAGATTTAAACAATACCGTTAATCAACTGGCACTCACTGAAATCTATAGAATGCTTCAACAGAAACAAATACACATTTTCCCAATCACTCTTGGAATATTTTCCAGGATAGACCATAAGCTAGGCCATTAAAAAAAAAAAACTCAATAAAGTTAAACTGATTAAAATAATGGAAAGTATGTTGTACAACAACATAATTAATTAGAAAGTAAAAACAGAGGGAAGAATAGGAAATTAAATAATTATGTAAATTATATAGCTCACAGCTAAATAGTCAGTGGGCCTAAAAATATTTAATATAAGAAATTAGAAAATAATTGAAATGAATGTGAATAAAAACAGGAAATATAATGTCTGAGATGTAGCTAAGCAGGGCTTAGAGGGGATTAATAATGCAAATGACTGTATTTAATAACAAAACAAAATATCACACAGTAACCTAATTTTTCACCTTCTGAAACTATAAAATGATGAACAAGCTAAACCTAAAGAAGCAGAAGGAAGTAAAAATAAAGATTAGAAAATAGACGGTGGAATTAAAGAGAGAAAAACAACAAAATCAGTAAATCAAATGTTGGTTCTTTAGCATAAACAATTATAATTGATTTGTAAACAGATTAGCTAATAAAAGTAACTCATATTAAAATAAGTGCAAATGAGAGCATCATTGACATTATAGAAATATAAATAATTATAAGAAAATACTATTAATTATGACAAACAAGAAATAATATATCCTAGATTTTAAAATGTGCTCAGACCTATAACAATTTCATTATTGTATTAGCTATTTGAAACCATCTCACAAAGAGCTCAGGCTCAGATATGTTACACTGGTGAAACATTTAATAATGAATTAATACCAATCCTCCACAAACTCTTTTAAAAGTAGAAGAAATTGTTTCAACTAATTATATGAAGCCAGTATTTTTCTGATACCAAAATTTGCAAAGGCATCACAGAAACAGAAAGCTACACACTAATATCTCTTTAATATAGACTTGAAAATTCTCAAAACATACTTATATATTGATCTAAGCAATATATAAAAAAAGAGTATACACTATAACTAAGTAGAATTTACCCTATCAATACAAGTTCTATTTAAAATCTGAAATGCAATACACAAATTAAAATAATAAAGGGTAGAAACACCCTGATTACCTCAATAAATGCAGAAAAAACATTCAATTAAATCTAAAGCATTTACCATAAAAACAGAACACAGTAGAAATAAATGGGAACTTCCTCAGTTTGATAAAGAGTGTCTACCAAAACCCACAGCTGACATCATACTTAGTATTTTTCCACTGATATAAGAAAGATAAGGACGTGCCCTCTTGCTACTTCTAGTCAACATTATGATAGAGATTCTAGCCATGGTAATTAGACAAGAAGAAGAAATACAAAAGCCATCCAGATTGTGAAAGAAGAAATAAACCTCTCTCTATATGCAGATAGCACGGTCTCATGTATGGAAAATCATGAGGAATCCACAAAAACTATTCAAATTAATAAACAAGTTGAGCAAATGTTTGTAGGAAACAAGGTCAGTTTACAAAAATGAATTATTTTTCTACACATTGGCAATGTATAATGCAAAACTAGAATTAGAAAACAATTCCATTTATAACAGCATTAAACAGATTAAAATACATAGGAATAAATGTAACAAGCATGCCAGGCTTGTACACTAAGATCTAAAAAATGTACATAAAATAATTAAAATATCTATACATATGGAAAGACATCCAATTTTTGTGAATCATATTTAATATTGTTAATAGGGCTATACTCACCAAATTGATTAAAGGATTCAACAGAATCCCTATTGAAATCCTAGCTGACATTTGTTTTTGCAGAATATGTAAAACTGATATTAAAATTTCTAAGGAAATACAAAGAATCTAGAATAGCCAAACGATCTTGTGAGAAAAGAACAAATTTGTTAGGTTCACCTCTTTCAATTTCAAAACTTAACACAAAGCAACATTAATCAAAACAGTGTGGCACTGGCACAAGCATAGGCATGTAGATCAATGAAACTGAATTCATTTCCCAAAAATAAATCCTTGCCGTTATGGTCAATTGACATTTGACAAGGGCAACTAAACATTCTGTGAAGAAAAACAAATAGCCTTTTCAAAAAATGTTGCTTGAAGTACTGGATACCCACATGCTCAATAATCCCACAAAGCCAGTCAGGTAAAGCCTTTGTAATTACTACAGTAATAAGACTAAGTAAGATTTTCTTTATGTTTACTCTTTTTGGTAGAGGTACTTCTAAACTACTGACTTAATGTCTTTCTATAGCATTGAACATCTGCATTATTCCTCCAATATTGCTATTGCTCCATGGGCCTCTTCTCTCCTTATGGGAATTCAGTTACGCTTAAGCTAGACCTTCTGTTTCTTATATTTCAGTTATGCTGTTTGTTCTTCTCTGCTTCCATATATTTTATTTTTCTGTTTTAGAGTAGACCACTTCTGTATCGTTCTTAGAAAAATCTGTTGTTAAAAACAAATGAGATTTTACATTTCCATCCAGTGAAATTTTACATTCAGGTATCTGAGCCTGAGTTACCAGAATGTCAATTTCATTCTTTTTATGTAGATTCCAAAATCCTATTCAAAATCTCCAAATTTTACAGATTAAGCCTCAATTCTCTGATCATTTTATATCATTTAACTCTGAATTATGCAAAATGACTAACAAGTTAATACCTTTGAATACGCTTTGGTCATTTTTTTTCTTCGTCCTCCACATTGTGTCAGTTGTCATGATATTTACATTATTATTATGCAATTTATCAATAATTTTCTTTTTGGACTGTTTATTTAATTATGTTGAAGAAATGCCTCTTTAGTCTCAAAAGAAATAAAAATTACAGTTTCTTTCCTCTTCTGATCTCTGTTTGAGCATGTGTCTTCCATGTTAAGTTATTCATTGCAGTTCATTGCCATGGCAACCATAATCACTGGAGGCCTATGCAACAGATCTTCCTGGATAAATGCTGGATGAGAACAACGCCTGATTCCACTGGGGATTCCAAGTTTGAAGACAGTAAATCTTGGGCTGGTAGAAGCTATCTTTTCTGCAATGTTCAGGAAGCTTAATTGTAGAATGATACCAGTGACAGAGGAGATTACAGCTAATAGATGAATAAATAAGTAGAACTGAACATGTAATAAGGGTCCTTAGATTCAGCAATTCACAAATACAGGTCTACCCTGGGACCTCCAAGTTAATTGAGTCAAGTCCTTATTACCATGACTATACTTTGAGTTTTTATTGTTTTATGTACAACTAAAGTGTTTGAATTAAAATAAATATGATTTACACTTATATTATTTGAATTGGGGGTCCTAATATACATTATTATAATTTAGATGCTACTCACTGCAGAACCAAGTAGTGAGACAGAATATTCTGTACTTCCTTGTCATCCAGTCGCTGCTATCCAAAGCAGGTATGACAAGTGTTATAGACCAAATGTGTTAAATTTATATCACTATAAGGTGATCAAAATGATGTCACAATTTAATTTGCCTCATAGTTGGACCATTATTTTTTCCCTTTTTTCTACCAACAACAAATATCAAGCCTTCATTATTTTAGACATGCTCTTTTCTATATGAATATGCATTCTCTTAGAAGATACTTTTTTCTCATCGTCCCTCCTCAGAGTTTCTCTTTTAATAAGCTAATCATATTTTACATTGGCTGCATAGGTGTCATCCTAAAACTTCTGTTACTGACTTGACCTAAACTATTTTTTCTTGGATTTTGATTTTTTAACTTTTCTTCACGTAACAAATTAACTGAATTATTAAGTAAATAATTATAATGCATTTTAACATTTTATTTGCAATATTTTAGTTAATATGTTTACTTAAATATTCACTTATAAACTTTGCTTTTGATTTACAATTCTCTAATTGTAATACATTTGTGTGTTTAGGAGCCACTAATGTACTTGTTTCAAATAATCTATTCACAAAAATATGAGCTTCATCCTTTTGTTATTGGTATTGGAAAATACAGTGGTTATCCTATTACTTGGCTAAGAATATTTATTTACCAATACATGAAGCTATCATAGGGGCTGCATATAGATACATATGGGTTCATATTTGCAAATTGTATATTTCCATGCTTTTTATCAATATCATAATCTATATATGCTTATAAATTATAATTACTTTATATACTCTTCTTTTGGAGGTAATTATTAAAGAAAACATCTGAATAGCAAGAAATGAATTTAGTGAATATTTGGCTATTGCATGTCAGGTGCTGTTCGAGGCATCAGGTTACAGTTGTTAACAGACAACTGTACTTTTCCGTGCTTTCAGAAAGTATACTTTTACATAGTTGTCTATATCATTAAGATGAAGTTTTTATCATTTTAAAAACATTAGGAGGTAAAAAAATCTACTTATAATTTTAAGTAAATTTTGTGGAAATATTGTATAGTATTTTACTACTGAAAGAAATGTTTCTGTTAAGAAGAGTGGGGCCAGAGGATTGTGGAACAGATATGACTTATCTGTTCATAGCCTTAAGGGATTATTCTTTATCTATCTATCTATCTATCTATCTATCTATCTATCTATCTATCTATCTATCTATCTATCTTTCTATCATCCATTTATCTCCATGTGATTACTCTATTTATGTATGTGTACATATATGTTATCTCATTTAATTTTATTTTAAAAATTATAAACTATAAGGTGGCATTGTTATATTTATTTTTAGATGTAAGGAAGTTATTTGAGATTTTATACTTTATCCAGGTTATCCAGCTGGTTTCAACACTGTCATTTTAATGAAGATCTCTGTGACTCCAAGTGTATTTTTATAGCCTAGTATGTTGCATGTAGATGAACTGAGATGATATCATTTGAATGTTTGTCTTCTCCAAAACTTATGTTCAAACTTAATTGGCATTGTAACTACAGTAAGAGGTGGGACTTTTAAGAGGTCTTTGGGTCATAAGGGTTCTGCCCTCATGAATGTACAAATGCTATTATCCTGGAATTGGGTTCCTTATGGTGGGAGTGTGTTCTCTGCCTCTTGCTCATTCTCTTTTGCTCTCTTGGCACTTCCACCCTGTGACATCTTCCGCTATGTTATGACACAGTGAGAAGGCCTTAGCCAGAAGCTGGCATCTCGATATTGCACTTTCCAGACTGCTGAACCGTAAGCCAATCAATTTCTGTTCATTGTAAATTATCCAGCCTGTGGTATTCTGTCACATCAGCACAAAATTAACTAAAGCATAGGGGTTCAAACTACTTATAATCGAGTTTGAAAGTTGAAATACAAGCTAAATATCTGGAACTGATTATAACATTATCATGTTTCCTGCTTTCTGCCTCTATGTAGATTAAAATATGAATAAACTTATTTTATTGCCCCAAATACAACTTTTTGTATGTGTCCCATAGTTTCAGGATACAGGTTAAGATAAAATATCATTTAAAATGTGCCATATGATTTGTATCCTATCTTTCTAAAGTCTCATTTTTGTTACACCCTCATTAGTACCCTAAGATGCAGCAACATTCAGATTTTCTCCGCTTCTTGAACTTTTCATGTTCCTTCCCCATTTTTAGAAGGTTGTATATGCAGTTCTTTTTGCATGAAACACTATTGTCTTTCCTCTTCACCAAGCTAACTCTTAATTGACCATTGAGTCCCAGTTCAATCATTGCCTGAACAGATAATTTTTTCTAAATTTCTAAGGCCAGATTATGTATCCTTTATACATATTTTTATAGCACACTGTACTTTCCTTTCTGCTGAATTTATTACTTTGCACTGTGATTACTAATTTAGTTTTTGTATCATCTGCTTAATTTGAGACTCCAAATTAAGAAAAAATTCTGTTCCTATCTTGCTCAAAATTCATCTCATGTACTGAGTCTTGTATCTGGTTTCAATAGATACTTATTGAATGGTGCAACTGTTCATTTGACAACAGCAGATAATTTATTTTAAATAAGGGCCATCTGAGCGCTAAGCTTCTGAGTAAAATAGGTAATAGCAATGAATTCTACTCCAAAAGCATGATTTTCAGAGAAAACTTGTAGGCAGTTTCAGTTGTAAGATTCTATAAATCCATAGTTTAAATTTATTGTATTCTGGAACAACTGATATTTCAAATGAATGATTTTATTTATGACGCTCTGTATATATTAAACATGTGAGGATATTGTGTTCTATGTGTATGAAACATATTTCAATTGTACAACATAAGTCTGTAGGGTTTGGAGAGTAGAGTATCTTAATTAATTTCATAATAAAATACTGAATCTGTTCCTTTCCTTTTTGTGTGGTGTAATCATGGAAATTTTTTGGTCTGAATAGACACAAAATGTCAATTGCAGCAAAAGGATGTACATTTTAACCCTATTACCCAAAACAATATCCAGGTTGGATTATATCTCATTTAATTGAGTGTGGTTCTTCGTTCTTTTGTTAGTGGTTGACAACACAGAAAGAAGCTGACTCACTTAAGACCATTTGTTGTGATCTGATTAAGAAGAGTCAATTCTGAAATGTGCATGTTTTTCAAAATATAAAATTATTTCTGTCCTGGGGCAACATATTCAGAAGGAGAGTGAATTTATGGCACGTTTTCAATGAGCAAGAGGAATTTTTCTAATTAACAGGATCACACAAGGTGTGGAAAAAAAATAGTAATGTAGTCTGTCATTAATCAACTAATTTCAATACAAGAGGCAGAGTCATTGATTCTTGTTGCTTATTGTGCATGTCTCCAACACTGATGAACTGTAGTGAACTAAACTTCTAATTAGTAGCACCCACTCTACAATTCATGACTTTCAGCTCTATTGGAGGAAATCTACTTGCCCAATTTTAGGTTCTATTTTTAGTCAGTAAACTATATTAATGCTGTTGCCATTACTTTGTAATACCTAAATGATATAAATCAGTTTAGTATACACTTACTCTCAGAAGAAAAACATTGGATTTTTTCTTTTTTCTTTGTTAAGAACATATATTTTAAAATAATCTAGTAAGAAGTAAAATATGGTATTTATTTAGCAAAAGAAATATTATATCAATGACTTAAAATATTCCTGATTACTGGGAACATTTACAGATTTAAGGTACTTGTGTCATTTTTTAAACTTCTAGTAGGTTTTAGCTTTATAATCTACAGAATAGAAAAAAGAATGATAATAGCTTCTTAGGATTATACTGAGAATTTAAGGAGCTATGCAGATAAGTACTTAGTATAATGCTTTACATATGGTAAACTCCCAAAACATGCTATTTGTTATAATTGAGATTAAACATTAGGATTGTGTCCTCCCAACCAAAAAAAAAGCCCAGGACCAGATGGATTCACAGTCGAATTCTACCAGAGATAAAGGAGTAGCTGGTACCATTCCTTCCGAAACTATTCCAAACAATAGAAAAAGAGGGATTCCTCCCTAACTCATTTTAGGAGACCAGCATCGTCCTGATACCAAAACCTGCCAGAGACACAACAACAACAAAGAAGAAATTTTCAGGCCAATATCCCTGGTGAACATTGATGTGAAAATCCTCAATAAAATACTGGCACACCAAATCCAGCAGCACGTCAAAAAGCTTATCCACCATGGTCAAGTAGGTCTCATACCTGGGATGCAAGGCTGGTTCAACATACCCAAATCAATAAATGTAATCCATCACATAAACAGAACCAATGAAAAAAACAACATGATTATCTGAATGGATGCAGAAAAGCCTTTCAATAAAATTCACCACCCCTTCATGTTAAAAACTCTCAATAAACTAGGTATTGAGGGAACATATCTCAAAATAATAAGAGTTCTTTATGACACAACCATAGCCAATATCATACTGAATGGGCAAAAGCTGGAAGCATTCCCTTTGATAACCGGCACAACACAAAGATGCCCTCTCTCACCACTCCTATTCAACATAGTGTTGGAAGTCCTGGCCGGGCAAATCAGGCAAGAGAAAGAAATAAAAGGTATTCAAATAGGAAGAGAAGAAGTCAAATTGTCTATGTTTGCAGATGACATGATTGTATATTTAGAAAATTCCATCTTCTCAGCCCAAAATCTCCTTAAGCTGAAAAGCAACTTCAGCAAACTCTCAGGATACAAAATCAGTGTGCAAAAATCACAATCATTCCTATATACCAATAATAGAGAGCCAAATCATGAGTGAACTCCCATACATAATTGCTACAAAGAGAATAAAATGCTTGGAATACAGCTTACAAGGCATGTGAAGGACCTCTTCACAGAGAACTACAAACCACTCCTCAAGGAAATAAGAGAGGACACAAACAAATGGAAAAACATTCCATACTCACGGATGGGAAGAATCAATTGTGTGAAAATGGCCATAATGGCCATACTTCCCAAAGTAATTTATACATTCAATGCTATCCCATCAAGCTACCACTGACTATTTTTTTTTTTTTTACAAAATTAGGAAAAAACTACTTTAAATTTCATATGGAACTAAAAAAGGGGCCATACAGCCAAGACAATCCTAAGCAAAAAGAACAAAGCTGGAGGTATCACACTATCTGACTTCAAACTATACTATAAGGCTACAGTAACCAAAACAGCACGGTACTAGTACCAAAACAGATATGTAGACCAATGGAACAGAACAGAGGCCTCAGAAATAATGCCACACATCTGCATCTGATCTTTGACAAACCTGACAAAAACAAGCACTAGAGAAAGGATTCCTTATTTAATAAATGGTGTTGGGAAAACTAGCTAGCCATATGCAGAAAACTGAAACTGGACCCTTCCTTACACTTTTTACAAAAATTAACTCAAGATGGATTAAAGACTTAAATATAAGACCTGAAACCATAAAAATTCTAGAAGAAAACCTAGGCAATGCCATTGAGGACATAGGCATGGGCAAAGTCTTCATGACTAAACCACCAAAAGCAATGGCAACAAAAGCTAAAATAGAAAAATGAAATCTAATTAAACTAAAGAGCTTCTGCACAGCAAAATAAACTATCATCATAGTGAACAGGCAACCTGCAAAATGAGAGAAAATTTTTGCAATCTATCCATCTGACAAAGGTCTAATATCCAGAATCCATGAAGATCTTATACAAATTTACAAGACAAAAGCAAGCAACCCATCACAAAGTGGGTGAAGGACATGAACACACAATTCTCAAAAGAAGATAGTTATACGAACTTTTATACAAAAGTTATACAAATAAAAACAATTATACAAAAGAAGACAGCCAACAAACATATATATATATATAAGCTCATTATCACTAGTCATTAGCAAAATGCAAATCAAAACCATAATGAGATACTATCTCACACAAGTTAGAATGGCCATCATTTAAAAGTCAGGTAACAACAGGTGCTGGAGAGGATGTGGAGAAATAGGAGCACTTTTCCACTGTTGGTGGAAGTGTGAATTAGTTCAACCATTGCGGAAGACAGTGTGGCGATTCCTCAAGGATCTAAAGTCAGAAATACCATTTGACCCAGCAATCCCATTACTGGGTATATACCCAAAGGATTATAAATCATAAATCATAAAGACACATGCACACATATGTGTATTGCAGCACTATTCACAAGAACAAAGACTTGGAACCAACCCAAATGTCCATCAATGATAGACTGGATAAAGAAAATGTGGCACATATACACCATGGAATACTATGCAGCCATAAAAAAGGATGAGTTTATGTCCTTTGTGGGGACATGGATGAAGCTGGAAACAATCATTCTCAGCAAACTAACACAAGAACAGAAAACCAAACACTGCATGTTCTCACTCATAAGTGGAAGTTGAACAATGAGAATACATGGACACAGGGAGGGGAACATCACACACCAGTGTCTGTCAGGGAGTGGGGGGCTAGGGGAGGGATAGCATTAGGAGAAATATCTAATGTAGATGGTGGGTTGATGGGTGCAACAAACCACCATGGCACATGTATACCTATGTAACAAACTGCACCTTCTGCAAATGTATCCCAGAACTTAAAGTATAGTAATAATAAAAAATATTGTGATTATTAATATTAGCACCTTTTCTTTTTCGCTGAATTTTCCATTTAACACTTTCATTCTATTTTGTTAATAACAAGGTAATTGTATATATCCATCATTCAATGAGTGAACAGCTCTCAGTATCTCAGAATCAAATCATGATTTATTTTGTTGCCCAAAGGTAAGGATAATTCAAATATTCCCCCCCCCTTTTTTTAAACTTACATTTATAACCACCTTTCTGTAGTTTAACTGTAGCTTATTTCATTGCAATGGTGCCTTAACTTTTCTTTCCTCTGTATTCTTTGCTAATTAAGTTAATCTGCCACATAAAGAACCACTGAGTCCTTTGTCACTTTTGGTGTTTTATTTTTTTTTAATGTCATAATCTTAGTTGTCTGGAAGATGGGATTCTCCTCTCAGAAGCATATCACATAAGATCCAAGATCCAAGATAATGTCCAAGATCAAGGTGCAGCATATTATATTCTCGTGAGAGGCTGCTTCCCAGTTTCCAGATGGTCGTCTCACTGTGTCTTCAGTGATAGGAAGTGGAGATGGGAGGATGGCGGGCATCAGGGTAGGGAGACACGAGATATTCTTGTGTCTCTTCTTGTGAAAACTCTATTCCCATCATGAGGGCTATGTCCTCAGTATCTCATCTAATTCTAATTACCTTTGAAAGCCCTACCTCCTAATATCATTACATTGGGGCGTGGGGTGTCAATATAGGAATATTCCTGGGGCACACACTTTCAGTCCATAATACCTGGTCATTCCTGGGCCACTTCTTCCTCATACTAAGAAGCCATAATTTTTCAGTGGATTTCTCCAGGATTTTTTCATTAATCACTTTTGCATGCTATTCTTTGTGCTTGGAAGACTCCCCTCCTGCAATGACAGCACTTTTGCTAAAGGATGTCCCCAGACTATGAGTTAAAAATATCCTCACTTTTAGGTCCAGTAGCCTTTGTTCAAAAATGTTATATGTCATGAAACTACACATTTACAGCCAATGGATTTTTGACAGTAGTGCCAAAAACATATAGTGGCAAACAAGTGTCTCTTCAATAAATGTGCTGGGAAAACGAGATATCCATATGCCTAAGAATGAAACTAGACCTCTCTTGCTCACCGCACACCAAAATCAATTCAAAATGGATTAGTGATTGAAAGGTAATAGTGAATACTCTGAAGCTACTAGAGGAAACATAGGGAAAACACTCGAGGACATTGGTCTGGGGAAAGATACTTCTGACTAAGACCTCAATAACACAGGCACAAAAAGCAAATGTAGAAAAATGGAATTGCATCAAACGAAAAAGCTTCTGCACAGTAAAGGAAAAAACTACAGAGTGAAGAGACGAGCTACAGAATGGGATAAAATATTTGCAAACCATACATCTGACAAAGGAATAATATCCAGAAAATATAAGGAACTCAATTCAATATCTAATAAACCAAATAATCCAACTGAAAAATGGGCAAATGATTGGAAAGAACATTTTTCAAAAGAAGGTGTACACATGGCCAATAAATAGATATATTTTTTAAATGCCCAACATCACTAATCATCAAAAAAACTTTAAAGCAGAACCACATTGAGATATCACCTCACCCCAATTAAAATGGCTATTAGTAAAACTCAAGATAGATTAAAGATTTAAACGTAAGATCGAAAATCATACAAGTCCTAGAAGAAAATCTGGGCAATACAATTCAGGACATAGGCATGGGCAAAGACTTCATGTCTAACACACTAAAAGCAATGGCAACAAAAGCTAAAATTGACAAATGGGATCTAACTAAACTAAAGAGCTTCTGCACAGCAAAAGAAACTATCATCAGAGTGAACAGGCAACCTACAGAATGGGAGAAAATTTTTGCAATCTATACATCTGACAAAGGGCTAATATCCAGAATCTACAAAGAATGTAAATAAATTTACAAGAAAAAAACAACCCCAACAAAAAGTGAGCAAAGGATATGAACAGACACTTCTCAAAATAAGACATTTATGCAGTCAACAAACATATGAAAAATGTTCATCATCACTGGTTATTAGAGAAATGCAAATCAAAACCACAATGAGATAACCATCTCACGACAGTTAGAATGGTGATCATTAAAAAGTCAGGAAAAAATAGATGCTGGAGAGGATGTGGAGAAATAGGAACGCTTTTATACTGTTGGTGGGAGTGTAAATTAGTTCAACCATTGTGGAAGACAGTGTGGCAATTCCTCAAGGATCTAGAACTAGAAATACTATTTGACCCAGTGATCCCATTACTAGGTATATACCCAAAAGATTATAAATCAGGCTACTCTAAAAACTCATGCACACGTATGTGTACTGCAGCACTATTCACAATAGGAAAGACTTGGAACCAACCCAAATGTCCATCAATGATGGACTGGACAAAGAAAATGTGGCACATATACAACATGGAATATCATGCAGCCATAAAAAAGGATGAGTTTATGACCTTTGTGGGGACATGGATAAAGCTGGAAACCATCATTCTCAGCAATCTAACACAGGAACAGAAAACCAAACACTGCATGTTCTCACTCAAAAGTGGAAGTTGAACAATGACAACACATGGACACAGGGAGGGGAACATCACTCACTCAGGACTGTTGAAGGGTGCGGGCCTAGGGCAGAGATAGCATTAGGAGAAACACCTAATGTAGGTGATGGGTTGATGGGTACAGCAAACCACCATGGTATTTGTATACTGATGTAATAAAACTACATGTTCTGTACATGTACTCCAGAACTTAAAGTATAATAAAGTAAATAAATAAATGAATGAATAAATAAATAGACAAAAAGTAACAAATACTGGTGAGGAAAAGGAGAAAAGGGAGCTCTCATACACTGTTGGTGGCAATGTAAATTAGTAGAGCCATGATGAAAAACAATACAAAGATTCCTCAAAAAATGAAAATAGAAATACCATATTATCCAGCAATCTCATTACTGAGTATATATCATAAAGACAGGAAATAAGTATGCCAAAGAGATATCTGCATTCCTTTGTTTATTGCAGCGCTATTCACAATAGCCAAGGTGTGAAATTAAACTAAGGGTCCATCAGCAAATGAATGGATAAAGAAAATGAGATATACATACATAAGGGAATATTATTCACCCATCAAAAAGAATTAAACGATGTCATTTGTAGCAACATGGATGAGCTTGGAGTTCATTATGTTAAGTGAAATGAGCCAGGCACAGAAATGTTTGTTTACATTCTTTGTAGATTTATATTGGGAACTTAAAAAGTTGATGTCATAGAAGTAGAGTAGAATAGTAATTACCAGAGGCTAGGGAACAGAGGGAATAAAGGGAACAGGGATTAATGGGTACAAAATTACAATTAGACAGGAGGAGTACGTTTTAGTGTTCTATAACACAGTTGGTAACTAGAGTTGTATTATAATAGCTTATTTTCTTTCTATTGAACCATGCTCTCCTTAAAGATCTGCATATTTTTTAATCACTGTATCTCAAGACCCTGCTATTCTGCCTGATGTTTGGTAGTTGACCACTAAACATTTGTTGATAGAATAAACAGTCTTGCTATGAGGCAGGGACACACACCCTACCAATGCTATACGTTATAAATATAAAGTGAGGATTATTGGGAAAATGTTACAAACACAGACATAGAAGATCACATACTATTCCCTGAGTTCTCAGCGTGCAGAGTTGTACTTAGGTCAGAAATAAAAAACTTGGCATGGCATGAAATGAGTTTATGAGAGTAACATGTCTCCTTAACATTACATATTTATATACAAATGGAAAAGTGAACTCCCAGACAACGTTGTAATACCTAGAACTTTGATTGAGAAAACAGCCTCGTTAGAAAATAGAAGGCTTCTGGCATTAGCCTTTTAAGTGTGCCAATTTTCATACTGACCTCAGATTAGCAACTCAGTGTTATGTTACCAAATGAGAGGAGGAACTACATTTCCAAAACCAATCTTTGTTTCCTCCCATCAGGAAGATTCTGCACTTCAAGAATGCATCACTCCCTGTGTGTGAAACACTCTACTTTCTTGTGGGTGTGCACCCATGAATTTGTTTAGACTAAGCTGCAGATAAATTAGGACTTAAAGGATTCATTTAAATATTCAGTAAGAAATAAGAGGACGAGAATTTTAAGTATTAAGTCTGGCAGTGAGAACTTCTCTGGAATATTTTAAAGCATTACATTTAATTAGCTTCCTAAGTATAGGTACCAATTTTGTTTTGTTTTGTTTTTTTCTTGCAAAAATGTTGTGTTGTATACACACACACACATATTTTTCTCTGTTCATTCTTTATAATAGGAAGTTCAAAAGATAAAAGTGGATAATTCCTGCGAGAAGTAATTTGGGTCAAAGATATGCACTAGAAGAGAGATAGGCAGAAAAAACCCTTTTGAGATTTGTGAAGTTTGCCTCTGGTCTTGAAATTGTCATGTGTGAGAATGAGAATTAGCTCTTGCCATTTGTATAAATTATTAGGTATTCAGATGAGTGATAAATGAAGTTAATACAATTTAATGTCTCTCTCAAGGTTTTGAAAAATACAAAAAGGAGAAATTTGTTTGCAAAGTATGAAACTTACTAAGAAAATTAGAATAATTGAAGGATGAGAAGTCCTGGGACCTAATGTTAGTGTCCTTCCTAGCAGTCTAGATGTCAATGTGTACATTTATCTCTCTAGTGCTGAACAAAAAGGAATATCTCTAAAATAAGATTCCTATAACCAATGGCAACTTAAACTTTTCTTAACATTGTTAGTTTATGTGGTGCAACACAAACTCTTTTTATTATGTTGTCAATTTGTAGACAGAATGTGTGCGTGTTTCATTAATTAGCTAGAATTTTTCAGAACCTAAAACTTGATCAATGCAAATAAATATATAAACAAATATAAATAAATATATAAGGAAATATTTATTTATATATAAAAGTAAATATAAATAAATATGTAAATAAATATTCATAAATACATATATAAGTAAATATTTATTTATAAATAAATATATAAGTTTAGAAGAAATTAAACAATTTTCAAACTTGTAAAGCTGATTTTTGTATATGTTTTACATTCATTCTTTTATATTTTAGTATCTTCAATCATAAGGAAAATGATTGGTATAGTATTATATAAACGCTTATATAAACTTCTATAGCATGACCTCAAAAACATTAAAATGAGATAGACAACTACACCATAAGCCTAGAAAGCCCATCTTAATGTTGACCATGTTTATACCTGAGTTATGTGATTATGGACAATTTTTAATTTTTTTAAACATATCTATGCTGTATTTTTACATCTCCGCTTTAAAAATTTCAAAGTCTTTAAAATTAGCCTCTATTATTTGGGATCCAGAAAATATCTTTTTAAAAAATGCAGCATATTTCATGCATTATTTTTCAACTTGCTATTTTTTTCAATAAAGACAGGCCTAGGGTATATGAGTGAGAAATATGTGGGAGGAGATGCCATGTTTCTACCAATATGATACTGAACCTCTGAGATTGAATGAGCTTACTTACTTTTGCTGCCATGGAGACCCACTAGTCACATTCATATAAAATGTGAATGTTGGAAAGGTGCTGTAAGAAGATTCTTCTGCATTCCCTTGACAAAGGACAGGACAAGCAATGCTTGAAATAAAATGTTAGAAGGCAAAATTGAAATCTAGTGAATATCCTACTAACTACAAGTAACTTCTGCCTTCAGGTGGCAGTTTATCAAAGGCATTGCAGGATCACATAATGCTTTCCAAAGAGACCAAAAGATGAGGGAAAATGCCAAGCTAAGAACTGGAAAAGAAGTTTGAGAAACTGCCTCAATTTTAGCTGCAATAGAAGCAATAACGTATACTCATATTTCTATTATAATTTTTATTGTTAAATAATTAGTGTTGCTGTCAGTCGGCACTATTCAAAGGTAGAAGTGGATTTCTTCCCTATGGACAATCAGTTCCCTCTCATTATGTGTATTGAAACACCTCCAATGTCGCTTGATGGGATGTTCTGGGAGGATAAAGGTAATCAGGCAATAACTGAAACATCTCATTGTTGGGTTTTAGGTACTGTTCACATATTTCTGTATTTCCATGCATTCTTACCTCTATTTTTAAAAATCTACTGAGATGAAAATAATTTTTGTCATTTAATAGATGAGGAAACTGGGCCTTAGTTAATTATTGGAAGAACTGAAATGCAAACATCAATTGATCAACTAAAGACCTTTATGGTATAGTTCACTATTTGGTTTGGTTGTCCATTTCCAAAATGTTGTAACCTAGATTACTTTTATTAAATGCAATTGTACATATATGAAATATAAAACAGATAGAGGAAAAGTGTTTTAATAGACTAGGAAGTGGAGGACCTTGAATTCTTACTGCTCATTGATTTTCTCCAATGGATAACATCATGGATCACTGGTAGTTGCTGCAGAGTGCAGTAAGAAAAACATGCCACTTAGTGACTTCTCAGATCATTTCCAAACATCTAATTTTTTAATTTTGCAATTCCTCTTCAGATTCAATTTAGGAAATATTTTCCCGCCACCACAATATACTATCTGTATTAGTCTGTTTGGTCTTGCTATAAAGAAATACTCAGGTATTTCTTTAAATAGATATTTAAAGAAATTTAATATATTTAAATTTAATTTAGATTCTTTAGATTCTTTATCTTTGTTAGTAATTTCTTTAACAAAAATAGTTTATTTTGCTCATGGTCCTTCATGTTGTACAAGCACTGTAGCACCAGCTTGCAAGAAGCGTGCAGTCAGGGTGGAAGGTGGAGTGAAGTAGGCATGATGCAATGAGAGAAAGGGAGCAAGAGAGAAGGGAGGAGGGGCCAGGCTCTTTTTACAATCACAATACAAAGGAGCTAATAATGTGATATCTCACTGAAAACCCTTAGGAAGGCATCAAGCCATTCATAAGGTATTTGCCCCTGCCTATTCAAACACCTGCCAGCAGGCCCCATATCTAACATTAGGGATCAAATTTCAGCATGAGATTTGGAGGGAACAAATGTACAAACTATATCACAAGCATTTAATGTCTTTACTAAATCTCACTGAACTTTTCAAAAATGTAAAAAGGGGTAATACTATCAGCCCCAGAAGTTTTATGGTTATTACATGAAGTGATATTTTAATACATTTAATAACTTTGCCACCACATATTAATGGTAAGCATTGAAAAAAATGGTTGATGTTATTAACATAGTTATGTCAAGTAAAATGCAGATAAGAATTAAGTAAGATAAAGAGACCATGTAAGAGTGAACTAAAGTAAGAAAACACACTCTGAAAGGCATTAACTAATAAATATATGTATAAACAAATATTCTATGAAATTTCACAAGAGAATGAGAGCAATTCAGACATAGGTAATAAGTGGTACTATGAATAAACAGATTAGAAGTGGGCCATGGGTATATTACAAATGTAATAGGTGAAACTGGTGGGAAAAGAGAGAAAGTAGACTTTTTATGATGAATCTCATATTGAAAATATGTTATTATTGTATGTTAACTAAAAATAATTTATTTAGTCCACAAATATGAAAATTGTAGAAATCCTCTGAAGATGTTACCTGTACCTGATAGTCTCAGAAAATGTTCCCTTGAACCTCACCACACTGTGATATAAATTTGACATCTAGGCTCTATCTTTTCTTAGGAAATAAGAGAATCCCTTTAAATCTCAACTTCCATTTCTGTAAAATGAAGAGTGCCCATCTTATAGGGTTACTAAGCAGATAAAATAAAACACCATAAGGAAAAATCATGGCACATATTACATTGTCAACAAAACAGACAAGACTATTGGCCTAAAGGCAACTTTTTGCTCCATTCTCATGGTGGAGCTCATATTCCAGGGCCAACAAAAGAGAATTCCCTTTTTCCTCACTAGCTTATTTTGGCAGAAAGCTCACCATGTGAACAAAACCAGAATATGGGTGATGGCTGAAAGGTGGCGTCACCATTATCTCCTAATGTAGTGTTAAAATATGGGCTTATGTGCAACGTTAGTTTCTCATCTTGGGGCAATATTTGTCTGCTCAAGATTCGTTTAGTGAAAAAAGTTCATGTGCTGATGAGCTGCCAAGTCACGTTTATTCTTTAGGATCTAACACTATGAAAAAATTCCTCTCTGACTGCAATTGCTTTCCCTTCTCATATCAGGGGCCTTTCTTGTATCAGTGGCTCAATCACTCTGACACAGATTCAGAAACAAGACGGCAGCTTTTCAACTTCTTGCTAAACTATGAGTGACCTAATTGATATTCTTAAATCAATGTGTGGTTTACTGATGTAAGATTCTTTGATAGAGATTGATGATCACTGCTACTTGAAGTGTATTATTGCTTTTGTTGTTTAAATCACTGCTATAGGCCTGAGGTATTCAGGTGAGACCCATACATCTTACATTTTAATTAGAACAGAGATAAGAGATTCATCAAAAAAATTAGGTATCTAATTAGGTCTCTAAATTAGAATATTCTTCAAATTTAAGTGAGGACTAAGAAAAGTAGATATTTTCTTTTTCATTGAGAAACATTATTTAAAATGGAAAAGTAAATCGTCTTTTTCATTTTAGGAAGAAAATAGAATAAAGGTTTTTGAGTATTTTCTCCTCCATGAGGTTATTACCATACTACTTTTAGAAAATTTGGAAAATAGCTTTTTTGTATATTTGCCCTCTTAGTCAGTAATTTATCTTGTACATTTTTCCCAATAAACATTTTTCTACACTATTCCTTTGAATGACTACCTGGTAGTTGTTGTAGAGAATACTTAGTTTAACCAATTAAGCATTTACATTGTTACAAAATTTTCACTGCAATGCAGAGAAAATACCAATTTGAAGAGCACATTATTACATCTTCATTAGCAAAGGACACCTCTCCTCATTGTCCTGGATTTGTGGTCTGAGACGACAGCATCAATATTAGGTGTTTATATGGCATGATTTTGGGTCTGCCACTCCTTTAAATTTTTCCACAATGCATTCTTGAACATCACTCTACTAATACTTCATTGTTCTAGTTGAAACTAAAATTCTTAGTGAAAGTAGTGCCAAGCTCTTAACTCCTTCCACAAATAATAAGATCTGAGGAGTAATATGGCTGGGGGAAGAGGGCTTGATACAGACTTGATATCACAGTGGTTTGCAGGGATATAGTAGCCCAGAGGCATGTGTCCCCTGATAGAGAATTTTGTAGAGTCAGTGGAGGGCAGTCTTGTGAAAATCAGCCCAAGTAGAATGAACACCTCGGAGCCTATAGAATGGCTTTTTCATTTTCCTATACATCAACCCCAAATCCCACCATGGCTCTGGAATTTACGTTTGTGGTCTCAATCTCACTTTCTCATTGTGAGGTTGATACTTTGCTTCTGAACAAACTTAGCAAGAATTTACAGATAATTTTTTTTTCATTTATGTGTTTTAATTACAAAGTAGTATTAGAAAGGAGTAGACTCTTTTCAGAAGAAAAAATAATACAGACATTTAACAAGATTCATCTTTGCATAAAATAATGAAATCTGCTTTTTTTTGGATTAGGAAATGCAATAACTCAGCCGAGCCCTGGCACAAAAGATGTTCCCCTGTTGAATCCCCTTCTGGGTCAGGCTGACAAAGTAAAAGAATTGGAAAAGCGTTGACATCTTTAATGCATGTAAAACTGTAAAGATAATATATTTTTAATAAACCTCTGTCTGCCCGTCACTTTTTACAGTGATGGTGCTATATCGCTTTCATTTCAAAGCAGGAATGAAGTGGAGAGCTGACTGTGCTCAAATTATTATATATGTATATATTTTTATTTTGTCAAGCATTCCTTTATAGATATTTAATCCAACAAGCATGAAAATGGCTGGAGAGATAAAAATAGAAGGAAAATGTGATTGGGCCATTGAATCAGATTCTAAAATCAAATTCACCTCCAAAATAGCAGTAACTGAGCAGAACTGACCTTTTAATTCATGAAACTGTCTCTGTCAAAAATCTAGGTTCATAAATTCTGAATTGCCTTTTGATGGGCAAAGCAAAGTCCCTGTAAAAAGTTCAAATTCTTATAGTATGCTTACTTTGTCATAGCAAATAATCATTAAAATTCTAAATAATTGAACTTCTTATTACTCATTTTGAATTTTTCATATTCTTATTAGAAGATTTGGATAACCTAACATGAAGCAAAAAATAATAGAAGATTGAGAAATAATGACACAAAGGAATATCAAATCCATTTTGAAACTGGGACTAGAACTTGTTCCTAACACAATAATATGCAGGCTATAGAGAAATTCACAGTTGTTAAACCAAATCATAAATTTAACTCTGATATTTGGAAGACCAAAGCAAAAATGGAAGCAGTGAGTTACATGATTCATAATGTCCAAAGGAAAATCAAGAAAGCTTCTCAAGGGAACAGATATTTTCTTGGCATTTAAATATGATGGTTATTTTTTTCTCTTTTTTGGTCTTTCTATAGAAGACACCAAATGAAGCAATGAATAATATTTTTATGACTTCCTGATGAATTGGAATGAAATGTTTTGTGTGAACCCCCTAACATTCAACATAAGCCAGAAGAAAGTTTTATAGTACAAGTCAAGGAGAATCATTTATTGAGAGACCAACTGGTCCTTGAAGAGAGAACTCGGTTCTCCAGAATGGTTCAATAGCACCCTGATAATGCAAAAAAGCATCAAATGCCTTCCAATTATGCAAGTGAGCCTTACTCCAGGGAGAAAAATATGTTGAAACTTGATACAAGCCACTGTCATATTCTTACCAAAACCCAGATCTGGTACCAATCTCTAGCCTCATTGTTTTTATAACCTAGAAATAATTTTGGTTTTGACCCAGGCTTGTTACATACAGATCAGAGAACCCAGGGCAAGCCATGATCTTAGAGAGAGAATGCATATAACATTAATTTTTAAATGATAGAAAATACTAAATAATTAGCATTTATTTGTCCCTCATGTATGGCTAGTAACAGTTCTTGATATGGAAAAGAAGTGAACAGTTCTTGATATGGAAAAGAACTGCTAGAGATAGCAGTTAAATGACTGAAAGGGAGCTATGTTTGTTTGGATATATACGATTTTCAAAAGATATAACCAAGGTTGAACTATACATTTTCACTGGGTGAAATCGAAGTTAGTGATATTTATAGCATATTATTGTATCCTTGTTTATACTATTCTTTTCTCATATTGGTGTTATCTACTAAATAATTCAGTGCACTGTCTTAGGCTTGGACTTTTGCTTTGTGTGTCTCAAACTTCTTATCACATGTTAGGTATTGACTATTATTAAGAAAAGATTGAGCAAGTGAACACCTTGATCTGACTCGTGTATTTTCTCAGTTTTTCTTGAAATTTTCCTTGTATTTGGTGGTGCACCATAAGAAATTGCCTTAGTCCTAGTCACATGAGGATTTTTATGTGAAATTTAGCCATATGGAACACTAAAAAGAAAATTAGTCTTTCTGCCCTCACAGAATGAGTTCATATTTAGCTTCTGTTCTGTAGACAGAAATTCAGTTTTATGAAACAGTTAAAGGAGAAAGTGCATGGCGTGCTTTTTGCAGCACTTAGATATTGATATATGACTTTTTTTCGTTTCCCAAGGCAAAGCAGAGAAAGCTATAGTAATATGACTTTTTAAATGTGAGTGAAACTCTCTTTTGAAAGCTTTTCACTACATAACTCCACTCAATTGGTTTGATGGCTCAAACACACATAGGCTGTAGGTTAAAATAGGAAGAAAGGGCTGAAAACTCTTATAATAATTATGGTAAAATTGAGGCAGAATAGCACATAAGCAAGTTTGTATTTCAGAGTTCTCCTTATGCAACCTTCACACCAGTTAGTCCCATTACAACTCCATTACAATCAGACCCAAGACCATTGAACATTAGAAGTACTAACGTTCTTCCTAGTCCATGTTCCTGGAAAGTTTACATCATTGAGCCAGTCAAGGCTTACCTGGGATGTACACTGGCCAACATCTATAGCCCCTTTAAAGAATAAAAGCTATTTGTCATATCTTTGGCTCAGTGATTGCAATAAATATACTTGATTCTTCACTACTTAAATTGGAAAAGCTACCTCTTCCAAAAAAGATCACATAAATACACCGGTCGATGTATATTTTTTCATTTTACATTCCATGTCAAGTTGAAATAAATTTATGTACCTACTATGTTCTATGCACTGTGGTATAGGCTGAAAAATTATATAATATTTTACATTTGATCACTTAGTTTTGTTTTCATTTTACAAATATAAATCATTACATGTCTTTGTTGTTAAGATGGGTCGGTTTTCTTCTTTATTGTCAAACCAGATGGGACTTCCAGATAATTATCAAGGGATGATAGCTTAGTGTAAAAGTAAACACTTTTATATTCTCACTCTAATAACTGCTTTTCTCATTCTTGCAGGAAGAGAAGTACACAATTAATTGATGACAGTCATACATCTCTTTGGACGTATATCCACCTGAGGTGAGATCACTGCTTTAAAAGGTAATGCATGCCCATTATGTTTAACTTCATTCTTTTTGAATATGCCATTATTCTTAAAGCAGCCGATAGTAATACTCAAATGGTAAGCAGAAAGGTATTAAGCAATGGGTTTTCCTTAAGGTATAGAGCTTACACTACCAATTGTAGTCATGTCTTTTTCTTTATTCTAGTTCCCATATTTGTTCTAAACTATTTTGTGAAGAAGAATGGAAAGATAACCAGTTTCCAAACTCTTTTTTGTATTTATTAGCCAAATGAGCAGTAAAGGATGCTAAGAAAAATATAAAGAACTGGCCTCCAGAATGGCCACTGTAAATCAAATAGATGCCATGCAATAATAGACTGTTAATCCAATTTCTTTTCCAATTAAATGTCCCAAATCCTAGATCCTGGTTCATCCACATTCTAAGAGAGATTAGAGGTATGGAAAGGGGAGTCTTGAGATTAACCTAACAGTAGGTTGTGTTGATTTGTAGTCAATGTAATTCTAATAGATAACAACAAACATCACATAAAGAGTGTTTAGTATGTTGAACCATCCTTGCATCCTAGGAATAAAACTCACTTGGTCATGCTGTAAGATTCTGTTAGTGTGCCATTAAATTCCATTAGCTAGCATTCCTTGGACTATTTCTGTATCTATATTCATCAGAGATACTGGCTTGTAGTTTTCTTTTACATTTGTCTGGTTTACATATCAGGGTAATGCTGATCTCATAAAGTGAATTTGGAAGCATTCCCTCCTCTTCAGATGTTTCAAGAGTTTGAGAAATATTTACATTTATTTCTTAAATATTTAGGTGAATCCAGCAGTGAAACCATCTGAACTTGGGCTTTCTTTTGTTTGGAGGTTTTTGATTCAATCTCTTTATTGTTGGTCTGTTCAGGTTTTATGTTTCTTCATGACTCAGTCTTCATAGGCTGTATGTTTCTAGGAATTTCTTCTAGATTATCTGATTTTTTGGCATTTATTTATTCACAATAGTCCCATCTGGTACTTTGTATTTCTATGGTTTCAGCTTAATGTCTCCTCTTTCATTTCTATTTTTTAAATTTGAGTCTTCTGTTTTATTTTCTTACTGTAGGTAACAGTTTTCCAATTTTATTGATCTCTTCAAAACAAACTTTTAGTTGCTTTTTTTAGGGTTTTTTAAATCCTCTATTTTGGTTATTTCTACTATAATTTTACTACTTTTTTCTATCTGTTAACTTTCAGTTTAGTTTATTCTTATTTTTCTAGCTATTTGAGGCATAAAGTTAGATTTCTATTTGAGATTTTTTTCCATTTTAATGTAGGCATTTATTATTATGCATTTCCCTCTTAGTGCTGCTTTTGCTGCATCCTATTAATTTTGGTAAGTTGTATTTTAATTTTGATTGGCTCAGGATACTTTCCAGTTTCACTTTTAATTTCTTCTTGACCTATTGTTTATTCAAGAACGTGCTGTTTAATTTTTACGTATTTGTAGTTTTTGGTTTTTCTTTTGCTACTAATTTCTAGTTTTATTCCATTGCAGTAAGAAAACATATTTGATATCAAGTCAATTTAAATTGTTAAGACTTGTTTTGTAACTTAACCTGTGATCCATCCTGGAGAATGTTCCATGTGTACTTGAGAAGAACGTGAATTCTGCAAACTACTATTGGGTGGAATGTTCTAAACACGTGTTTTAGGTTCATTTGATCTACAGTGTTGTTCAAGTTTTCCATTTTCTTATTAATCTTATGTCTGGATGTTCTATCCATTATTGAATATGCATTATTGAAATTTCCTACTCTTATTGTGTTGCTGTCTATTCCTCTCATTAGTTCTGCCAGTATTTCCTTGATTTATTTAGATCAGTGCAAAAATAAATCACTGTAATACACTGCATTAACATAACAAAGGATAAAAATATGATCACCTTAACAGATGCAGAAAATACATTTGACTAAATTTAACACAATTGCATGACAAAAACACTCAACCAACTGGCAGCAGAAGAAAATTACCTCAACATAAAAGGGCCATATATGTAAAGCCCAGAGTTAACATTTTACTTAGTGGTAAAAAACTGAAAGCCTTTCCTCTTAAATCATGAGCAAAAAAATAAGGCTCATTCTTACCATTTCTATTTCATATCCTAGGCAGGATGGCTATTAGGCAACAAAACAAATGAATTCAAATTTAAAGACAAAAGTAAAATTATCCATGTGTGTAGAAGAAATGACCTTATATAGAAGAATTCTTTAAGATTCAAATTTTTAAAAAAACCTTAAAACTAATAAAGTCAATAAAGTGTCAGTATTCAAAATCAACATACAAGAATTTAGTTGTGCATTTGCATTTATAACCATTAACAATTTGAGATGAAAATTAATAAACCAATTTAATTATACACTAGTAACAAAAATTTAAAAAATACTTAAAAATAAACTTAACCAAAGAGGTGGAAAAACTAGAACAATTAAAACTACAAAATGTTGACAAAAGAAATTAAGAAAAAAATAAAAGACATTGCATGTTCATAAACTGGAAGCCTTAATATTGTTAAAATATCCATATACCAAGAGTGATCTACAGATTCAATGCAATCCCTATCAAAATCATAAGGGAATATTTTATAGAAATAGAAAAAAGCAGTTCTAAAATTCATATGGCTACTGATATGAAGGATGCTGATAAGCCAAAAGAGTTTTGTGGAAAAACAAAGCTAGAAGCCTCACATTTCTTGATTTAAAATATATTACAAAGCTAAAATAATCAAAACCGTGTGGTAGTGTCATTAAAAAATGGAAGTAGAGGCCTTCCTCTACAGAGTAAAGAGCCCCAAAGTGAACCCACTTATATATCCTTCAAGCCTTGTTTTTCACAATGGTGCCAAGAATACACAATGGGGATGCAATGATCTCTTCAAATGCTGTCAGGAAAACTGAATATTCACAAATGAAAGAATAAAAGTGGACCCTGACCTTAAATGTAACAACTGAAATATGAAATTTCTGGAAGAAAAGAAATCTCCAGAAGAAAAACTTTTCAGGTGAAAAGTTTCATGGCATTAATCTTGGCATTTTTTTAATATGACAGTGAAAAGTCAGGCAATAAATACAAGAATACACAAGTGGAGCTGCTAAAAATCTTCTGCAGAGCAAAGAAAAAAATCAACAGATTGAAAATACAACATACAGAATAGGGAAAATATTTGCAAACCATATATCCAATAAGGGGTTAGTATTCAAATATATAAAAACTACAACTCAATAGCAAAAAACTAAAAATAAAAAAAACAAATAAAAACCAAGCAAAGAAATATAAGCAAATATAAAACAAATAACCTGATTTTTAAAAAGGGGAAAGAACATTGCTATAGTTTGAATGTTTGTCGCTACCCAAACACATGTTGAAATTTAATTCACACTGCAACAGTACTGAGATATGGAATCTTTAAGATTTAATTAGGCCATGAGGGATCTGTCCTTATGAAGAGATTAATGCTGTTATTGAAGCAGTGTATTTGTTATCATAGGAGTGGGTTCTCATAAAAGGATGAGTTCAACTTCCTTTGGTCTCTCTTTCTCTCTCATGCTCTCTTTGCCCTTCCACCATGAGATAATGGGCAAGAAATCTCTTGGCAGATACCAGCCCCTCAATATTAGACTTCCCAGCTTCCAGAACTGTGAGCCAATAAATTTCTGTTCATTATAACTTACCCAGTCTCAGATATCCATTATCTCAGCACAAAATCAGCTAAGAGATGTGGATGGACATTTATTTAACAGAGAATATAAATGACCAATAGGTATATGAAAAGATGATTAGCATCATTAATCATTAGGGAAATGCAAATTAAACCCACAATAAGATATTACTTCACACATATATAATGGCTTTTGCAAAAATAAAACCAATAAATAGGTAGGCAATATGTCGGCAAGGTTATTTAGAAAAGGAAACCCTAGTAAATTAGTATAGACATTATGGAAAACAATAGGGAGGCTTCTCAAAAAATTAAAAATAGAATTATGATGTGATCCAGCAGTGTAGTACTGGATATTTGGCCAAAAGAATTGAAATCAAGATATCTAAGAGGTATTTATTTACACAGCTGTGTTCATTATAGCATTATTTACAACAGCCAAGATGTAGAAGAAACCTAAATGCCCACTGGCAGATGAATGGATAGAGAAAATATGATATATATGATATATATAATATGTATATTATATAAATGAGATGTATATGATCTACATGGTATGCATTTTATATACATATATGTACATACATGTATATCCATGTGTGTAGAAGAAATGACCTTATATAGAAGAACTCTTTAAGATTCAAATTTTTATTTGAATCATATATAATATAATATGATACATATATATATCTTCTATCTATCTATCTATCTATCTATCTATCTATCTATCATTAAGCCTTTAAAACATGGATCCCTAAACCCTGGCCTCAGATCAGTATCAGTGTGTGGCTCATTAAGAACCACAAGAGAAGGTGAGCGGCTGGTGAGAGAGCAGTACCTCCTGAGATCGGCTTCCTATCAGTTCAGGTGCATCATTAGATTCTCATAGGAACATGAACCCTATCATGAAGTACACATGTGAGGGATCTAGGTTGCAAGGGATTTAGGTTGTGGGCTCCTTATGAGAATCTGATGCCTGATGATCTGAGGTGAAACAGTTTTGTCCTGAAACCACCCCACACCCACCTCATCCATGAAAAAAAATTGTCTTCCAGGAAACAGGTCCCTCATGCCAAAAACGTTGGGGACCCGTGCTTTAAAAGAAGGACATCTTATCATATGCCATAACATGGATGAGCCTTGAGAATATTATGCTAAGTAAAAAAAAAAAAAAAAAAAAAAAAAACTCAGTCACACAGCAGGATAAATACTGCAATTGTATGAAGTATATAAAATAGTCAAATACACAGAAATGGAAATTATAATGATGGGTGGTTTCCAGGGTAGGGGAAGAGGAAAAATGAGTTATTGTTTAATGAGTGTAAAGTATTAATTATAAAAGATAAAATAATTCTAGAGATCTACTGTACAACATCATGATCATAGTTAACCACAATGGACTGCATATTTAAATATGTGTTAAAAAGGTAGATCTAAGGGTAGATCTAATGTCACATGTATGTGTGTGTATGTTTTACCAAAAAATACATTTCTAATTACTAGAAAAATGCAAATCAAAATCAAAACGACATACCATTTACATGAATTAGAATATCTACCCTGAAAATAGAAAATAATAAGTTTTGGTAATGATGTAGAACTATTGAAACCTTCATGCATTACTGATGGGAGTGTAAAACACTGCAACTAGCATGAAGAATAGTATCAATATGCCAATAAATAAGTAAATAAATAGTAGAATTACCATACAATCCAGAAATTCCACTTGTAGATAAGGTATAAAAGACAACTGGGACTCAAAGAAATATTTGTACACTCATGTTCATAGCAGCATTACGGATGTAGACAAAGGAAACACTAGAATGTATTTTACTTATTAAAATGCCTCTATTAATGAAGAAGAAATGTTTAAAGTCAATGACATACGCTACCATATTTTAAAAAATTGAAAATGTGGAGAAATAGAGAAAAGCTAAAATTCACACATCTCCAATATGTGAAAAAGAAGACTTTTTACAAATTTTACTGACATTTAAAAAAAATTAGGGATGCCTTGAAAAGTACTACTTAAAATGGACACACCATGAATAATAAAATACAAAACTTTACACTCCTTAAAGAAATAAATATTGGATTATTAAACACATGCACATATACAAACATTTAACTTACATAAATGAGATGTCTTTGCTGTTGAGTTTCATCAAATATTTAGTGATAAAACAATACTATCTTATACCAACTCTTTCAGAAAAATAGAGAAAAAGCAGCTTTTCAAAACTCACTTTAAAGATTTACACCATCTTTATGTAGAAAGCAGAAAATTTGAATGACGTAACAGATGATAGCAAAGTGGGAAGCTCCAGAACTTAGTCCCTTTACCAAAACAGTTATTGAACTGACAAGAAGTATCTAGAGAAACTAGTTTGGAATTCTCGAGTCTATTTGGACATTTGTAGTCACCAGATGATAGCTTTATGAAGAAAGAGTCAGGGTCCATTACAGTGAATTTCACTGTTTTCTATAATGGCCCCCATTCTCTACCCTTCAGTCCCACAGTAAACAACCACGTGGATGGGGGCTGACAATTCCAGTGCGGCTTGCTGGTGCTGATATCATCCATGGGTGGATGATAGGTACGTTGTACTTCAAAAATTATGATAGTATGTTTTGACAATTGCTTTTGATTGCTAAGCGTCTGCCACAGAGACTGGCCACTGTTTCAAGACTTCAGACTGAAGCAGCTTTACCAGTAATATCAGTCTGAGAAGATATGAAAAGATAAACACATTTCTTTAAAAATTTACTTTGCATCCAAATAATACAGGAAATCTCTGTTAAAGCACTGCTCGCCGTGAAGTAATGGAAGAAAGTTATCATTGACTATATATCCAATAAGAAAAACAGGTTTTGTGAAAATAATTTGGAAAAGTCACTAAAAAAAAGATGATTGCAGGTACATCAAGTAACATCGCCAATCCGTGGGAAGGAAAAGAATTTGAATTTTGAGAGTCATATCATTACAGTCAAAAGATCCAGTTCTCAACGAAAAATACAAAGCATACACAGAAACAATGAAATATGGCCCAGTAAAAGAATAAATTGACAGGAAACCATTCTAAGAAACACAGACATCAATTTAATTGATACAAATATTTAAATTACCTATTTAAAATATGCTCAAAAGCTGAAAGAAACCTGGACAAAGAACTAAAGGGAAATGGGAGAACTGTGTGTGAATAAATAGATAATATCAATATGTAAAGAGATAGACATTAAAAAAGTATTCAGGAGCAGAAAATATAATAAATGAACAATTTACTAAAGGATGCCCAAAGCATAGTTGAGCAGTCAGAAGAATGAATATAACTAAAGCAAGGGCAATTCAAACTACTCATTCTGAGGAGCAAAAGAAAAAAACAATAAAGAAAAGTGAACAAATTCTAAGGGAGCTAGGAGACACCATCACACATACCAATATATGCATAATCGTAATCCCCGGCGAACAGAAAAGTGGAAAGAGATACATGAAAAAATAGTAGCTTAAAACTTTATAAATACAAAAGACATTTATGCCCAAATTCAAGCTTCTCAATGACCTCCAGGCAGAACAAACAGTAAGAAAGCAACATTGAGACTTTCTATAATCAAGTTGTCAAAAGTCAAGGACAAAGATAACTTGTAAGCAGCAAGACAAAAGAGTCTTAGCCTACAGCATATATGAGGGATTCCTTTTTTTTTTAAATTATACTTTAAGTTCTAGGGTACATGTGCACAACATGCAGGTTTGTTACATATGTATACTTGTGCCATGTTGGTGTGCTGCAACCATTAACTTGTCATTTACATTAGGCATATCTCCTAATGCTACCCCTCCCACCTCCCCCCACTCCACAACAGCCCCCAGTGTGTGATGTTCCCCTTCCTGTGTCCAAGTGATCTCATTGTTCAATTCCCACCTATGAGTGAGAACATGCGGTGTTTGGTTTTTTGTCCTTGCGATAGTTTGCTGAGAGTGATGGTTTCCAGCTTCATCCATGTCCCTACAAAGGACACAAACTCATCATTTTCTCATTAGTAACCATGAATTCCAGAAGGCAGGAAGAGGATATATTTAGAGTGCCAAAAGAAGGGGAAAACAAGGGAACTGTCAACCAAAACTTTGTACCAAGCAAAACTATTTTGAAAAAATGAAAGGGAAATTAAGATATTACCTGGTAAACAAAAGCTGAAAGTATTTATTGCTGGCAGACTTTTTCTATGAGACATACTAAAGAAATTTCATTAAGCAAAAACAAAGAGATACTAGATAGTACCTCAAAGTCATATGAAGAATAAAGATCTCTTTAAATATATAGATTAATATAAAACCTAGTATTGTATTTTTGCTACATAACACTATTGGTTTCATACACGAATTGAAAGACAAAGCTTAAAAAAGTAATTATAAATCTACATTATCAGGCACTTAATGTATATGGTTATAATTTGTGATAATAACTTAAAAAGAAGAGCTGTATTTAGACAAAAATATAGTTAATACATGCTATTGAAGTGAACTTCATGTCAGCTTAAACTAGGTGTTGTAAATTTAGGATGTTAATTATGAATACTATAAAAATAACTGAAAGTAGACATAAAAAGGAGTTTGGAAGTCATCACTCCACCCTAATAACAAGTAAAAAGCTGAACAAACTAAAAATCAGTAACAGATGTGTTCTCTTAGATACATCAGAGAAGTGAGCTCACAGATTAAACCACTGCAACTGAAAAATGACTGTAGGCTTGGCGTAGACAAGTCTGAGGGTTACAAACTCCAGTGGAGGCCAGGCAAAGGGGGGCACCCATGCTTTTTAGACTTTTCCTTTTAGGAGCTGTATCTGGTTCTCATCGTGAAGATTAGAACAAAATATCCTCCCGATTTTAGTAAGAAGAGGGGAAAAGTAACCAGTTTGAAAAACCTCAGAGAATTCTATTATTAAAAACTCTTCCTTCCAGCAAGAGAAACTTTTGCTGGTGTGGCCAAGATGGCCAGCTAGGAGCAGCAACTAGTGTGTGTGGTTCTCCAGAAAGGAACAGCAGGGGAGAATAAATACAGCACCTTCAACTGAAACATGCAGGTACTGGCATTGGGTCTAATCAAGGAAACAACTCTACCCCTGAGAATGCAGAAAAGCAAGGCAGGACAATGGCCCACCCAGGAGTGACATGGAGCCAAGTAAACCTCTCCGACCCAGGGAAGTGGTGAGTGAAGGTGTGACTCTAGGAACTCATGCTTCTCCCACAGATCTTGCAACCCTTGGGTCATGAACTCACTCTACCAGAGCCTTCAGTCTGACACACAGAGCTACATGGAGTCTTGGCAGAGCAGTCACTCAGGCACATGCAAAGACACAGGAGCCTTAGATACTGGGATTTTCTGAGCTTCCCAGAAAAAGTAGTTGCAACTGCAAAGTGAGAGTTTAGACCCCTGTACGCACCCCCTAGGAAAGAGGCTGAAGCCAGCAGGGTGTGCAGCAACAGTGTGCAGGCCCCACTTCCATAGCACGTCACAGCATAAGACCCACTGACTTGGAATTTCAACCAGCCACTGATAGCAGCATTGCATCTCCCTGAGAGGAAGCTTCCAGGAGAGCTAGGCTACCATCATTGCTATTCAGGGAGCTTAGCTGTTGCAACCTTCTGGCTTTGGAGAGTCCAAGCCGACCAGGGGTAGAAGGAATGTCCCAGCATAGCAAAGCTGCTCTACAAAACTGTGCCCAGATTGCTTTTTAAAGCAGGCCCTCAATCCGTTTCTCCTTCATCAGGCGGGACCTCCCAAATGGCGACTTCAGTCACCCCTGCCAGTGTTCTCCAGCCAACAGAGTTTTGAAACCTCCCTGCAACAGAGCTCCCAAAGGGAGGAGTGGGCTGCCACTTTTGCTGTTCGTGTGACTTAGCCATTCCAACCTTCAGGCCTTGGAGGATCCAAGTCAACCAGGGCAGGAGGCAGTCCTCTTACACAGCACTGATGCCCTACAAAAACGTTGCCAGACTACTTTTTTAAGCAAGACCCATATGCCATTCCTGCTCAGTGGGTGAGAGCTCACAACCGGTGTCTCCAGTCCCCTCCTACAGGTGCATTCAGATCAGCAACAGGTTTGTACCTCGCTGGGACAGAGCACCCAGAGAGAGGGGAAGGCTGCCACCTTTGGTGTTTCACAGCCTTCACTGGTGATACCTCTAGGCACTGGACAATCCAGGCTAGGGACAGGGGCAGACCTAGCATACTGCAGCAGCCCTACAGAAAAGTGGCCAGACTAATAAATGGATGCCCATTCCCTATCTCCTAACTGGGCAGGTCCTCCAGGCCTGGGCCTCTAACCACCCCCTGCCAGAGCTATTGAACCAGTAGCAACTCAGTAACTCCCTGCACAGAGCCTCCAGGGACAATGGAAAACCTCTCCACCACTATCACTGTAGTGGTGCTCTCCTCACTAGCTTAAGACTAATGACAAAACAAAGACCCGAAGAGCCTTATCCATACCTCCAACAAGCTGCAGTTGACCCAAGGAGAAGAGGCCAGTCTGCCTCCCACGGGTCCCACACATCCCACACTGCTTATCACCAGACAGGGAACCCCTGACTTGGGTCCAGAGCACAGATCCTTCATCCTGGGCTGATTGCTTTGAGCAATTGCTGACTCACATCTTTCTGGGGTGAGGCCCCCAGGAGACAGACAAAGTGGTGGGGGCAGTAAGCCAGTTGATGTGGAGCCCAGAGGGATTGGTGTGGGAGCATGTATAGTGGAACATAGCCATGGATGGCCATCTCTCTAGGGTTGACTTTGTCCCAAAAGAGTCTTTAGCCCTAGGGGAACTGTCAGACCTAATCTCTGCAGGGTGGTCTTGCACATCAGATGGGGCTGGTCTGATCTGAGCACTCCTTTGTCTACTGACTCTCCCAGGGCCCCAGCCTGGCCTAGCCTGCTTACAGAACAGACTTAGTTGCCCTAGGGGTACACCTCATAGCTTCTGTGCTGGTGGACCATGCATGAATGGTGCAGAGCTCCAGCAAGGGATCCCATAAAGCTGTGTATCAGCCCACATGTTCCCTCCCCACACTGCAGCTTCCACAGAGTCCATGGCAACTCACCAAATCGCTTTGCTGGCATATGTCTGTCCAGTCAGGTTTTGCTTTAGTTGTCCCACCAGTATGCAGGAGTGCAGTAAGCCCCCACCATCCCCACTGACCACCTTAAAGATGGATCCTTGGCAGGCAGAGCCTAAAAGCCCCTCCTTTGCCAGCACCCTGTCCTCGCACTAACTCTAGGAAGAGAACAGGAGATTCTCTCACACCCTGAGCAATCACTCCTGCTTGTGGGGCACAGAGCAGTCACCCAGACCTGTGCTGGCCAGAACCCCACCCTAATCCAATACCACCTCCAGTGCAACAGCACACACACAGTCTCCAGCAGGGGCCCTCCACCTCCTCCAAGCTTCATCGCCTCCACCACGATCAAACCCTCAATGTCATCAAATAGGATAAAAGAAAATAAAAACTATGCAAAGGTGAGCAACCTCAAAGATTGAAGGTAGATAACTCCACAAAGGAGAAAGAATCAGTGCAAGAACCCTGACCACATCACCTCCCGGGAAAGGATCTCAAATTTGGTTGAGGCTGAGATGGCTGAAATGATAGAAATGTAATTCAGAATATGGATAGAAATGAAACCCATTGAGCTACAACAGTATGTTATAACACAACACAAGGAAGCTAAAAAACATGATAAAACAATGCAGAAGCTGACAGACAAAATAGCCGGTGTAGAAAAGAATGTAACCAAACTGATAGAGCTGAAAAACACTACAAGAATTTCATAATGCAATCACAAGTATTAATAGCAAAAGAGACCAAGAGGAGAAAAGAATCTTAGAGCTTGAAGACTGTCTTTCTGAAATAAGATGAACAGACAAAAATAGAGGACAAAGAATAAAAAGGAATGAACCAAACTTCCAAGAAATATGGAATTATGTAGAGACCAAATCTCTAACTGACTAGTGTGCCTGAAAGAGATGGGGAGAATGAAATCAAGTTGGAAAACGTATTTCAGTATCTCTTGCATGAGAACTTCCCCAACCTAGCTACAGAGGCCAACATTCAAATTTAGGAAATGCAGAGAACACCAGTATGATACTTCTTCAGAATATCATTCACAAGACAAGCAGTCATCAGATTCTCCAAGGCCTTAATTAAAAAAAAAAGGAATGTTAAAGGGAGATAGAGAGAAAGGTCATGTGACCCACAAAGGGAAGCCCATCAGACTAACAGCATACATCTCACCCGAAACATTACAAGCCAGGAGAGAATGGGGGACAATATTCAACATTTTTTTTTATATATACTTTATGTTCTAGGGTACATGTGCACAACGTGCAGGTTTGTTACATATATATACATGTGCCATGTTGGTGTGCTTCACCCATTAACTTGTCATTTACATTAGGTATATCTCCTAATGCTATCCCTCCCTCCTCCCCCAAACCCACAACAGGCTCCAGTGTATGATGTTCCCCTTCCTGTGTCCAAGTGTTCTCATTGTTCAATTCTCACCTATGAGTGAGAACATGCAGTGTTTGATTTTCTGTTCTTGCAATAGTTTGCTGAGAATGATGGTTTCCAGTTTCATCCATGTCACTACAAAGGACATAAACTCATCCTTTGTTATGGCTGCATAGTATTCCATAGTGTATTTTCCACATTTTCTTAACCCAGTCTGTTACTGATGGATATTTGAGTTGGTTCCAAGTCTTTGCTATTGTGAATAGTGCTGCAATAAACATACGTGTGCATGTGTCTTTATAGCAGCATGATTTATAATCCTTTGGGTATATACTCACTAATGGGATGGCTGGGTCAAATGGTATTTCTAGTTCTAGATCCTTGAGGAATTGCCACACTGTCTTCCACAATAATTGAGCTAGTTTACAGTCCCACCAACAGTGTAAAAGTGTTCCTATTTCTCCACCCTCTCCAGCACCTGTTGTTTCCTGACTTTTTAATGATTGCCATTCTAACTGGTGTGAGATGGTATCTCATTGTGGTTTTGATTTGCATTTCTCTGATGGCCAGTGATGATGAGCATTTTTTCATGTGTCTATTGGCTGCATTAACGTCTTCTTTGGAGAAGTGTCAGTTCATATCCTTTACCCACTTTTTGATGGGGTTGTTTGTTTCTTTCTTGTAAATTTGTTTGAGTTCTTTGTAGATTCTGGATATTAGCCCTTAGTCAAATGAGTAGATTGCAAAAATTTTCTCCCATTCTATAGGTTGCCTATTCACTCTGACGGTAGTTTCTTTTGCTGTGCAGAAGTTCCTTAGTTTAATTAGATCCCATTTGTCAATTTAGGCTTTTGTTGCCATTGCTTTTGGTGTTTTAGACATGAAGTCCTTGCCCACGCCTATGTCCTGAATGGTATTGCCTAGGTTTTCTTCTAGGGTTTTTATGGTATTAGGTCTAACATTTAAGTCTCTAATCCATCTTGAATTAATTTTCGTATAAGGTGTAAAGAAGGGATCCAGTTTCAGCTTTCTACTTATGGCTAGCCAATTTTCCCAGCACCATTTATTAAATAAGGAATCCTTTCCCCACTTCTTGTTTTTGTCAGGTTTGTCAAAGATCAGATGGTTGTAGATGTGTGGTATTATTTCTGAGGGCTCTATTCTGTTCCATTGGTCTATATGTCTATTTTGGTACCAGTACCATGTTGTTTTGGTTACTGTAGCTTTGTAGTAGAGTTTCAAGTCAGGTAGCGTGATGCCTCCAGCTTTGTTCTTTTGGCTTAGGACTGTCTTGGTAATGCGGGCTCTTTTTTGGTTCCATATGAACTTTAAAGCAGTTTTTTCCAATTCTATGAAGAAAGTCATTGATAGCTTAATGGGGATGGCATTGAATCTATAAATTACCTTGGACAGTATGGTCATTTTCACAACATTGATTCTTCCTATCCATGAGCATGGAATATTCTTCAATTTGTTTGTGGCCTCTTTTATTTCATTGTCAAAGTCCTTTTCTGCATCTACTGAGATAATCATGTGGTTTTTGTCTTTGGTTCTGTTTATATGCTGGAATACATTTATTGATTTGCGTATGTTGAACCAGCCTTGCATCCCAGGGATGAAGCCCACTTGATCATGGTGGATAAGCTTTTTGATGTGCTGCTGGATTCAGTTTGCCAGTATTTTATTGAGGATTTTTGCATTGATGTTCATTAGGCATATTGGTCTAAAATTCTTTTTTTTTGTTGTTGTTGTGTCTCTGCCAGGCTTTGGTATCAGTTTGATGTTGGCCTCATAAAATGAGTTAGAGAGGATTCCCTCTTTTTCTATTGATTGGAATAATTTCAGAAGGAATGGTACCAGCTCCTCCTTGTACCTCTGGTAGAATTCGACTGTGAGTCCGTCTGGTCCTGGACTGTTTTGGTTGGTAGGCTATTAATTATTGCCTCAATTTCAGAGCCTATTATTGGTCTATTCAGGGATTCAACTGCTTCCTGCTTTAGTCTTGGGAGAGTGCATGTGTCCAGGAATTTATCTATTACTTCTAGGTTTTCTAGTTTATTTGTATAGAAGTGTTTGTAGTATTCTCTGATGGTGGTTTGTATTTCTGTGGGGTCAGTGGTGATATCCCCTTTTTCATTTTTTATTGTGTCTATTTGATTCTTCTCTCTTTTCTTCTTTGTTAGTCTTGCTAGCAGTCTATCAATTTTGTTGATCTTTTCAAAAAACCAACTCCTGGATTCATTGATTTTTTGGAGGGTTTTTTGTGTCTCTATCTCTTTCAGTTCTGCTGTGATCTTAGTTATTTCTTGCCTTCTGCTAGCTTTTGAATGTGTTTGCTCTTGCTTCTCTAGTTCTTTTAATTGTGATGTTAGGGTGTCAATTTTAGATCTTTTCTGCTTTCTCTTGTGGACATTTAGTGCTATAAATATCCCTCTAGACACTGCTTTAAATGTGTCCCAGAGATTCTGGTATGTTGTATCTTTGTTTTCATTGGTTTCAAAGAACATCTTTATTTCTGCCTTCATTTTGTTATGTACCCAGTAATCATTCAGGAGCAGGTTGTTCAGTTTCCATGTAGTTGAGAGGTTTTGATTGAATTTCTTAATCCTGAGTTCTAGTTTGATTGCACTGTGGTCTGAGAGACAGTTTGTTATAATTTCTGTTCTTGTACATTTGCTGAGGAGTGCTTTACTTCCAACTATTTGGTCAATTTTGGAATAAGTGTGATGTGGTGCTGAAAAGAATGTATATTCTGTTGATTTGGGGTGGAGAGTTCTGCAGATGTCTATTAGGTCCACTTGGTGCAGAGTTGAGTTCAATTCCTGGATATTCTTGTTAACTTTCTGTCTCGTTGATCTGTCTAATGTTGACAGTGGGGTGTTAAAGTCTCCCATTATTGTTGTGTGGGAGTCTACGTCTCTTTGTAAGTCTTTGAGGACTTGCTTTATGAATCTGGGTGCTCCTGTATTGGGTGCATATATATTTAGGATAGTTAGCTCTTCCTGTTGAATTGATCCCTTTACCATTATGTAATGGCCTTCTTTGTTTCTTTTGATCTTTATTGGTTTAACGTCTATTTTATCAGAGACTAGGATTGCAACCTCTGCCTTTTTTTGTTTTCCATTTGCTTGGTAGATCTTCCTCCATCCCTTTATTTTGAGCCTATAAAGAAAAGCAATTTCAACCCAGAATTTCATATGCTGCCAAACTAAACTTCATAAGCAAAAGAGATATAAGATTTTTTTCAGACAAATGCTGAGGGAATTTTTACCACCAGACTTGTGTTACAACAGTTCCCAAAGGGAGCACTAAATATAAAAAGTAAAGACCATTACCACCCACTACAAAAACACACTGAGATTCACAAACCTGTAACACTATAAAGCAACACATAAACAAGTCTGCATAATAACCAGCTAACATCATGATGACAAGATCAAATCCACACATATCAATACTAACCATAAATGTAAATAAGCTAAATGTGCCAATTAAAAGACACACAGTGGCAAGCTGGATAAAGAAACAATACCGATTGGTATGCTGTCTTCAAGAGACATATCTTACATGTAATGACACACATAGGCTCAAAATAAAGTGATGAAGAAAAACCTATCAAGCAAATGGAAAACATGACAAAGCAGAGACTGAAATTCTAGTTTCTGGTAAAACAGACTTTAAACCAACAAAGATCAAAGAGGCAAAGAAGGGCATTACATAATGTTAAAACATTCCATTCAACAAGAAGTTCTAACTATTCTAAATATGTATGCAGCCAACAAAGGAGCACCCAGATTCATAAAGCACGTTCTTAAAGGCCATCAAAGATCTTTAGATTCCCACCCAATAATAGTGCATGACCTTAACACCGCATTGGCAATATTAAACAGATCATAGAGGCAGAAAATTAAAGATATTCAGGATCTGAACTCAGCACTGTTCAAATGGACCTGATATCCACAGAACTCTGCATCTAGAAACAACAGAATATACATTCTTCTCATTGCCACTTGGCACATACTCTAAAATTTGATCACATCATCAGAAGCAGAACACTTTTCAGCAAGTGCAAAAGCACTGAAATTATAACAAACAATCTCTCAGACCACACAGCACAATCAAATTAGAAATTTAGACTAATAAATTCACTCAAGACCATAAAATTAGGTGGAAATTGAATAACCTGCTCCTGAATGACTTTTGGGTAAATAATGAAATTAAGGCAGAAATCAATATTTTCTTTGAAACTAATGAGAACAAAGATATAACACATCAGAATCTCTAGGACAGAGCTAAGGAGCTGTTAAAAGGTAAATTTATAGCATTAAATGCCCACATAAAAAGTTAGGAAGATATCAGGTTAAGAACCTAACATCACAACTAGAAGAACCAGAGAATCAGGAGGAAACAAATCCCAAAGTTAGCAGAAGAATAGAAAAAAATCAAAATTAAAGCTGAACTGAAGGATACAGACATGAAAAACCATTCAAAAAATCAATATATCCAGGAACTGGTTTATTAAAAAAATAATAATAAAATAGACTGTTAGCTAGACTAATAAAGAATAAAAGACAGGAGGTTCAAATAAACACAACCAGAAAAGACAAGCAGGATATTACCACCAAACCACAGAAATACAAGAAACCATCAGAGGATATTATGAGCAGATCTATGCATGTAAACTAGAAAATCTATAAAATTGTATAAATTCCTGGACACATTCATCCTCCCAAGACTGAACCAGAAAGATATTAAATACCTGAACAGATCAATAATGAGCTCTGAAACTGAGGGAGTCATAAATAGGCTACCAGCCAAAAAATGCCCCAGACCAGATGGATTAAAATTCTACCAGATGTACAAAGAAGAGCTGGAACCATTTCTACTGAAACTATTACAAAAAAAATAGGATCAGTAGCTCCTCCCCAACCCATTCTATAAGGCTAGCATCATCTTGATACCAAAACCTGGCAGCATGGTACTGGTCCAAAAAGAGACACATAGACTAATGGAACAGAATAGAAAACCCAGAAATAAGGCTACACACCTATAACTATCTGATCTTCAGCACACCTGGCAAAAATGAGCAATGGGGAGATGATTTCCTATTCAATATAGGGTGCTTGAATAACTGGCAAGCAAAATATTGAAGCTGGACTCTTTTCTTATGCCATATACAAAAATTAACACAAGATGGATTAAATACTTAAATGTAAAGCCCCAAACTGTAAAACCCCTGGAAAAGAAACCTAGGCAATATCACTTAGGACTTAGGCACTGGCAAAGATTTTATGACAAAGACACCAAAAGCAATTGCAACAAAAGCAAAAATGGGCAAGTTGGATCTAATTAAACAAAAGAGCTTCTGCACAGCAATAGAAACCATCAACAGAGTAAAAAGGCAACCTACAGAATGGGAGAAAAATTTTTCAAACTATGCATCCAACAAAGATCTAATATCTGACCTCTATGAGGAACTTAAACAAATTTACAAGAAAAAAATAAACAGCCCCATAGCAAAGTGGGCAAAGGACATGAACAGACACTTTTCAAAAGAAGCCAACAGTCCTATGAAAAAAAGCTCAACATCATTGATCATTAGAGTAATGAAAATCAAAACCACAATGAGATACCACCTCATACCAGTCAGAATTGCTATGACTTAAAAGTCAAAAAACTAACAAATGCTAGCAAGGTTGTGGAGAAAAAGGAATGCTTATACACTGTTGGTGGGAGAGTAAATTAGCTCAACTATTGTGGAAGAAAGTGTGATGATTCCTCAAAGACATAGAGGTAGAAATATCACTTGACCCAGCAATCCCATTACTGGGTATATAACAAAAGGAATATAAATTGTAGGTTTTTTTGGAATATATGGTTGAGTTGATTCTAAAGTTGTAATGGATATGCAAATGACAAAATAATCAAGTTATCCTGAAAAAGAAGGGCAAGGTTGGGAGATTTACTCTGTTTGACTTTTAAGGTCTAAAATGAAACTACAACATAGTAATCAACACAGTATAATATAGGTGATAGGATAAATAAGTAAGTCAATAGAATACAGTAGAATAGAATAGAAGTAAATCCACACATAAATTTTGGTACACAAGGACAGCACCAATATAAATTAAGGCAGGAGTGGTGGGGGGGAGGAAAACATTTCCACAAATGGTGCTGCAACTACTGAGTATCTGTTTTGATGGAAAAATAACAATAAGCAAACCTTGACCCTTACCTCACATGATATACATATATAATGCAAGAGAGAACAAATAACTAAACTTTAGACCCTAAACTATTATGTTCCTAGATGTAAAGAATAGGATATATTTTTATAAGCTTTGGTAGGCAAATATTTATTAAATAACACATTGAAAGCATTAGTTATTAAAATGGATAAATTCACTGCATCCTCATTTAAATATTCTTGCTCATCAAAATATATAGTTAAGAAAAATATGCAGGTGAGCCATAGACTAGGAGAAATTATTCACAATACAATAGAATATAAAATATTAAATATAAAGAATTTGTATCAAAAATGTATAAAGCACTATTATCATTCAATAATAGAAAGACAAACATTGATAAAATACTTGAATAGAAACTTCTTGAAAAAAGATATATGTATGGCCAATGAGTTACAGGCATTATTCATCAAGAAAATACCAACTAAAACCATGATGGGATACTGCAACACACCTACTAAAATAACTGAAATTTAAAGTCTGACAGCAGAAATTATTAGTGAGGGTAGAGAACAGCTAAAACTCTCATACATTGCTTATAGAAGTGTAAAATGGAAGCATCAATTCAGAAAATAATTTGTTACCTTAAAAAATTTCAAACAAATACCTATTTAGCTTATGACCCAACAATACCCCTCAGGATTTTGAGAATGAGAAATACATGCATACGTCTGTCCACAAAACTTCCTGTACATGAATGTTTACAGCAACTTTATTCAAAAAAGCCAAAATTATCAGTCAATAGGTAAAATGATAAATGTACTGTAGCAGGTTCAAACATTGGGATACTATTAAATATAAAAGAGAGAAAATAACTTACATGAGACACAACATGGAAGAAACTGAAAAACATATTTAGTGAAAGAAGCCAGATCCAAAAAAGTACATACTGTTTAATTGCATGAATTTCTAGAACAGACAAAAGTCATCCATGGTGATTTTAATCAGAATAGTAGTTGTTTCGGGAGTGGCTGATTGCCTATAGAGGGGGAAAAGGGAATGTTCTGTGGTTATGAAAATGTTCCATACAATTAAATAACATGCGTTTGAACTGCAAGGGTCCACTTAAAATTTTTTTCTGTCTCTGCCAGCCTTGAGATAGCCAGACCAACCCCTCCTCGTCCCCCTCCTCCTCAGCCTACATTATGTGAAGACGGTGAGGATGAAGATCTTCATGATGAGCCATTTCTACTTAATAGTAAATACATTTTATCTTTCTTATGATTTTCTTAATCACATTTTCTTTCCCATTTTCTTTCTTTCTTTCTTTATTATAGGAATCTAGTGTATAATTCATATAACATAAAAAACATTTGCTAATCAATTGTTTACATTTGCAGTAAGGCTTCTGGTCAACAGTAGGTTATTTGTATTTAAGGTTTTGGGGGGTTAAAAGTTATATCAAGAATTTTCTACTGCATGGGGGTGGGTCAACTGTATTTTGAAAAAGGTGTGGGTAAACTCATTTACACATATGTCAAATGATCAAATTCTAACTTGGCATAGTGGCTCACTTCTGTAGTCCCAGTGACTCAGGAGACTGAGACAGGAGGGTCTGTTGAACCCAGGAATTTGAGAAAAGAAGAGAAAGAGAAAAGGAAGGTACGGAGGGAGGGAGGGAGGGAGGAAGGAAGGAGGGATGGAGGGAGGGAAGGAAGGAAGGAGGGAAGGAAGGAAGGAAGGAAGGAAGGAAGGAAGGAAGGAAGGAAGGAAGGAAGGAAAGGAAGGAACGAAGGAAAGAAGGAAAGAAGGAAGGAAGGAAGGAAGGAAGGAAGGAAGGAAGGAAGGAAGGAAGGAAGGAAGGAAAAGATAGATCAAATTATAGGCATACCTGTTAATTTTGCTTTATGTAAAGCATACTGTAAAAAAACTATTACCCTTTGTTAATTTCATTTACTCCTAAAAACTCCTCCAATTACTACTATAATGCTTTCTCTTGGTGCCTATCAAAACTTCTCTTTGGGGATAGAATTGGAAGAAGAAAGAAAGTTTAATCTTCTCCTAAAGATAAAGATGTTTGAGTAAAACATGAAACAAGATAAAAGTATGAATGACAGGATTCAGATTAAAATAATATAAAATGCATAAAAGAACATAAGACTAGATGTTAAATTACTGACCTTAACCTACTACAAGTCACAAGCAATTGCTATAAATGGGCTGTGAATTTGAAATTAGATGTATTTTTTTTTGTTTTTCTTCATAATGTGGACATTGATGGAATGCTAATAAACATTTTTGGTGATTCAGAGCCAAAGAATATTTAATATGTTAGCCTTTTATGTTCTTTACCTTACTTGGGTGACATCAATTCACTTATTTTAACTAAAAAATCCTAGGATTCCTTCTTAATTCCTCTCTTCCTTGCTTCTCATATCCGATCCATAGTCAGTTTTCCTTTTGCTACCTCTAATGCATGTCCTCTTCATTCCTGTGACTATGACTCCTCTTCTAAACTCTCATCCCTCTTGCCTTGGCTAAGGCCACAATTCTGGCTTGCAATTACGAATTTAAGACTCAATACTAAGCAAATATATTTTCTACCACCAGAGTAATGGATAACATTAATAATAACCTGATCACTTTAAGCAATATCACATGAGGTTAAGAGTGGGGGCTTTGGAGCTTGACTTTCTGAATCTTATTGTGACCTAGAGTAAATTAAATAAACTCACTGTTGTTGCATTTTCTCATCTCAAAATGAGATAATATTCATGGCTAACTCACAGAGTTGGTATGAATATTTAATAAGTAAGTTTAATTAAAGTGCTTAGAAGACTGTCTGGCACAAAGTAAGAAGACCATAAGCATTACCTCTCATTATTATCTATTGTCAGACATAACAAACTGAAATCCTATAATAACTACTTAACATATTTTACAAGATCTTCCATAATCTAGAGCCTTCCTTATCTCTCTAGTTTTAACTCTGCCACCCTCTACCAATTACAATTTACTCCAGCAAATAAATACATTACAACTTTCTATGTATGGCATGTTGTTTTAACACATCCCTTACTTATATTCTATCTCTTCCACTACAATCTTTTATATGCATATTTTCATATGTCTGTGTTTTTGGTAGATAAACTTGAGGGTAGGTACATGTGTGACTCTTCCTATGTATTATAATTATTTTACATATATTCCACATTCATGAATGGTCTAATTGAATAAATTATTTTTAAAATGCTAGATTACAAAAAAAGGCAAATCAAGCAACCAAAACAATGATTTAGTAGTTAACTACAGGGTATAAAATTGTTTCTAAAATAATATCCAGAAGATAGATCATAAACCCATTACTAGAAAAAATATTAATCTACGAAACATTTGAATTTTGCACAGAGTTTGTAAACAAGATAAATAGCAAATGTGTCATTTGGATTATCAGGAAAATGAGAATTATTTTTCAATGGTATGCTACAAGTGACTTTCTAAAATAAAGGATCTGTTTGTTCTCTGATCTCCTAATCAGGTGACCAAGGAGTTCTAGCTACATAGCACAGTGATGAAGAATATAGGTTGTAGAGCCACATAGTAGGGGTTTGAGTCCTGGATATAGTGTTCACTAGATGTATGACCTTAGACAAATTACCTAAAGACTCTGTGCCACTATTTCTTCACCTGGAAAACTGGGATAATAATAATATCTACCTCATATAGAAGTTATAATGATTTAATGAATTAAAATTCCTAAAGCACTTAAAAGACTACTTGACATGCATGAAGCATGTATATAAATGTTTAATAAAATAGAATCTCAGTCATTTGGATCTTATATTAATATATATTATTATAAATATATTAATATAAATGTTTACTTCTAAATTAACACATTGGCTCTTTTGCATTTTTATTGTAGTAAATTACACATAACATAAAATTACCATTTTAGCCATTTTAAGTGTCCAATTCAGTGCCATTAAGTACCTTCACAATATTCTGCAATTATTACCACTATGTACTTCTGGAATTTTTTTTCTTTTTTTTTCTTTTGGAAATGGAGTTTTGCTCTTGTCACCCAGCCTGGAGTGCAATGGCATAACCTCAGCTCACTGCAACCTCCACCTCCTGTGTGCAAGTGATTCTCCCGCCTCAGCCTCCTGAGTAGCTGGGATTACAGGTACCCACCACCACACCCGGCTAAGTTTTGTATTTTTAGTAGAGACAGGGTTTCACCATGTTGTTCAGGCCGGTCTTGACTTCCTGACCTCAGGTGACCCGCCTGCCTTGGCCTCCCAAAGTGCTGGGATTACAGGCATGAGCCACCATGCCCGACCAATTTCCAGAATTTTTTTATTATCCCAAATAGAAACTCTATCCATTAAACAATAACTTCCCATTTTTCATTCCCATGTGCCATGTAAATTATGTTATAATCACATCTTTACATGATTATCTATTCTAGGTACCTCGTATTAATGGATTCATACAATATTCGCTCTTTCATGTTTGGCTTATTTCACTTAGCATAGTGTTTTCAAGTTTCATTCATGTTGTAGAATTTATCGGAATTTTGTTTTGGGGCTAAGTAATATTTTATTATAAATATATATCACATTTGTTTATCCGATCATCTCTTGATGAACATTTGGCACCTTTGGCTATTGTGAATAATGCTGATATGAATATGGGTGTACAAATACCTGTTTGAACCTGGATTTCAGTGCTTTTGAACACAGAATACAATAAACCTCTATTTTAACCTTCTATTTTTGTAATATTCAGTCCATTAGGACTGAGTCTAACTCAGACAGGTTAGAGCAGGCATACACAATATTTTGCAAGTAAGATCTGTTCTTTTCCCATTTGTGTGAGGAAACTAGGGACCAAACTGCTATTTTTCAAAACGAAGACTACTGCCCCACCAGCGACATAACGGCCGTAAAGGTGAGTAAAAATGTAAAATTTCCTACCAGGGGAAGAAATAGCTCTTTTTTTTCCCCTCTGATTTTATTCAAATTGGTGAATCGCAAATTTCTTGGAGCATGTTATTAAGCTTTAATTATTAACAAAATAAGTATGATTTAACCATGTCTAATGCCTCAGCCTTTGCCTCTTTTATGTGAAAATATTTGGGATCCTTTTCCCACTTTTACTGAAATTATGTGAGAAAGAGTAGAGTGAGCAGCTTTGATTTCTCTCTAAATTTTATTGCTTGCCTAATGGGGCCCATTTAGGAAATATTAATATGTTATAAGCTAACTCAACTTGTCCCATTAACGAATTAATCAAGTACTAAAAATGCATTATAAAATAATCCTGTAATAATAAATAATGTGGTGAAACAATTTTTCCTAAAAAGCTGCAAGTCCTTTCACATTCAAGTCACTAAGAATTTAAGAGCAAAAACTGGTGATAAAAATTAATATTTCTGCTCCATATGCGCAAATCAGAACCTGCCAGATGTGAAATCTGATGACTTGATGAAATCGAGCCACCTCTCTCCCTTAAAATCATTCCAGATTCTGACCTGTATGTTCTTTTCTGCTGCTTTAAACATTTTTGGTTGAGAATTTCATAACCCATTCCCAGGTGTCTTCTACTTCCTGCATTGCATTTGAGTCTGGAATTAGATTTCATATTTATGAAAGACACTGAGTTGAAAGGGGTCAATCAGAATTCCTTATTGTGGAAGAATTATGAGCTAGAGTCAACGCTAAGTTATCCACCTCTGACATTTTGCGAGATTGCTCTTATATCACACCTGAGAAAAGGGGCTGTAAACTGCATTTTGCCAAGCTCCTTGCATTACCTCATAAGAACCATCAGATTAAGATTCAATAAAGAAGGACTCTAAAAGACGACATTAAGTTTGTCTGTGATAAATGTGTTCATGTGTAGCTTTAGTTGTTTCCTATTGGAAAAGTCAATGAAATTTCAGTTTTTATCTAACTGTTGGATTTTATCTATCTCTAGGGAGCTTCATGTAATGCATTGTGATCCGCTGAATTTGCCATTAAGAAGACGAAGTCTTGCTTAGGATCCTAGGAATTCTCAGCCAAGTCTGCGTAGAAGTGTCATGATCCATTGACAAGCCTGGATAGAACCCCTTCCTCATCATCTTTCCCTGGTGACGAGACCTCTATATGGACCCTTCTGCTCTGTGAAAAGGGAACCTTTACAAATGGCATTTAGCAAATATCAAGTACTATTTTATTGTCCATTTTGAATAGGAAATCCTGTAAGTATATATAAAAACACATTTTGGTGTTTTTAGCAGATTCAGCATTAAAGTAACATTCATGAAATGTTGTATTTCTTTAATAATATTTTAACCCAAATGTGAGAAAGGTATAACAGTCGCATTACAGAATGAATGAAGAAATACAATATTTCATGAATGTTATAGGAGTGAATGAATGGGTATTCAAAAGTAAGAATACTCGATACCCATAAACCCAGGGAATGCTATAGGAATTAGCAACAATATAAACTGCATTGGAAAGAGAGGTTAAGGTTTAGTTAAATCTTAAGATGAGGGAAGAGCTTGTAGGTTAAGGAATGACATGGTATGAAGATAAGAATGTGCATGGTGTTTTTCATAAATCAATGAAATGAGCAGTTCCTCTGGAGTAGATGTTTGACAGATGAAATAAACAAATATAATATTGAAGGTAGGTAGAAACCTATCTATTACATAGAGTTTTTCCTATAGAAGAATTCATGTTGCTTTTCACTTAGAACCATGATTAGATTAACATAAAATGTAGGAGTTAACATAAGCTGGAATTATCACTTGCAAAGAAAAGAGACCGAAAATATGAATTTACTTAGGTAAATGAATCCATCTAAATGAGTACGGATCTGTGTGTGTGTGAGTGAGTGAGTGTGTGTGTGTGTCTTTAAAGTTTTACTGCACTTTCATAACTTTAAAATATTATTGGGACTAGGTTATTCTTTTTTTATTATTATACTTTAAATTCTAGGGTACATGTGCACAACTTGCAGGTTTGTTACATATGTATACATGTGCCATGTTGGTGTGCTACACCCATTAACTTGTCATTTACATTAGGTATATCTCCTAATGCTATCCCCCCATCCCCCCTCTCCACAATAGGACCCGGTGTGTGATGCTCCCCTTCCTGTGTCCAAGTGATCTCATTAACACTTAATAAAGTTGCAAAAATAGCATAAAATGATTTTCTTTAGATGAAATATTAAGGTTTCCTTTTTTTTTGAAGGTTAGGTTTGAAATCCCCTGGGGTTTATACAAAATTGAAAGTGAACTTACAGAATAAAGTTCATGCTCAGGTTCTTGCTTTAAGAAACGAGCATCATCCAGTACTAAGTAATAAGCTCAAATAATAAATGAACATCCAATGTTATTAATTTTACAGTTTGGAGTAATGAGTGAAAATACCTCAGAACCTCACTCTAAGTTGTATGAACAATGAATTACCATATAATAAGTTCTGCTTTTCCAGTGTAAAGGACTGCTTTCAAGCTAAGCTTTCTTCAGCTTTCTGGGAACTGAAAAACTGCTTGGACTCTAAGGTATTTATTATAGTCAGATAATGGAATGCAGCTGGTGCCCAAACCCAAACCCAGCCTGCTGGCACAAAACAAACAGCATCCATAATCTTTATGCTTATATTTTAAGAAGGTAGTGAGTCCCTCAAGAAGGAGTTGCTCACCTGGAATGAAATCCACACCATGTTCAAGTGTCACTAAATTCTGCTGAAGGTCTCCATGGATGGATCAAGAGTGAAGAACAGTTGGAGCAATTAGACACCAAGAAAAGAAATAAAAAGAATTCAAATTTGATAGATGTGAAACTATCTCTATTTTACAGATAACATAATCTTGGTATGTTATCTGTAACATACCCTACAGATCCACTAAAAATTTATTTGAACTTATAAATGAATTCAGCAAAGATGTAGGATACAAGGTTAATATACAAAGATCAATTGTTTTCCTATACATTTACAATGAAAAACGAGAAAATGAAATTAATAAAACAATTATATTTACCATATTATTAAGAATAATAAAATACTTAGGAATAAATTCAACACAAAAGTGCAAAAATTATACTCTGAAAGCTATAGAACTTAAGAAGAACTAAATAAATAGGAAGCAGTTCATAATTATGGAGAAGAAAACTTAATATTGTTCAGATGGCATAAAATCCAAATTAATCTACGGAGTCAATGCAATCTCTATCAGAATTCTGCCTGACTTCTTTTAAAAATGGTCAAAGTGATTCTAAAATATATATGTAACTACAAGGAGCTCAGAATAGATTGAATAATCTTGAAAAGAAAAAAATGGATTTATTTTTATATGAGTATATAGAAAAATTGGAACCTTCAAACACTGTTGGTGGGAATATCAAGCAGTGTGACCAGTTTGAAAAGCAGACTGGCAGCACATGAAGTTACTAAATATAGCATTATCATATGACCCAGGATTCCCACTCCTAGTTATGTAAACAAGAGAAATGAAAACCTATGTTCACATACATTTTACATAAATATTTATAGCGCTGTTTATAATATTCAAAAGGAGGAAATATTGCAAATGTCCGTCAAGTGATGAATCAATAAACAAAATGTGGTATAACCATCCAATGGAATATTATCCAGCAATAAAAAGAAATAAGTACTGATACGTGTCACCACATGGATGAACCTTGAAGCAATTTGCTTAGTGAAAAAGCTGGTCAAAAAAGGTCACATATTGTAAGAATCCATTTATATTAAATGTCCAAATTGGGGAAGCTATGGAGATAGAAAGTAGATTAGTGGTTTCTTAAGGCTGTGTTGGGTGGATAACTAGGGGGATGGTAGCTAAAGGGTAGAGGGTTTGCTCTTGAGGCACATAAATGTTCTAAAATTGTGGTGAGGATTGCACTTATATGTGAATGTACTAAAAGCTCATGAATTGTACACTAGGTGAATTTTATGGTATGTGTGTGTGACATGTGGATTTGATTTCAATAAAGCTTGAGGATAATATGACATTTATTTTTGCTGATCTGGCTTTCTGAGATTTCCTCTTGCACAATAAAGCCCAATTCTTAAACCACAGCTTGTAAGGTTGTGGAATCCATTTTGACCACTTGCAGAGGAGATGATGTCCCAGAAGGCTTTTACTGGACACAACACATAGATAGATTATTTGGAGTCTTTAAAATTTGACCCCAAACACATTTTTTTAATGCTGAAGTTACAATTTATGCACTTGTAACCAACATTATTAATGGTCTTTCAAAATAGCAAAAAAAGACACACAAATATATCTTTTTCTGCCTAAACCATTTATTTCTTACAGAGAAATACATTATTTGATTGCAAGCAAATGTACGAACACAAAATCACAAATGGAAACAGAGAGGAACCTCTTTCACAAAAGAGAATCAATACATATGTGAAAGATTTGTTAAAAGATAGAAGAGTATTGGCACATGACTCAGAGCAAAGAAATGGCAGCCTTTATATACCTGTGGGGGTATATCTTTGATGGTGATGGTGTCTGCTTCCTGCAAAACCCTCACAAGGCTCTGGGCTTTAGGAGGTCTGGAAAGATGGATGGAATATCCAATAAAGAAATGTCCAAAAATGTAGATATTAGTTTAATCATTCTCTATGGAACAGTAAACATTATGCCCTTTATCCACCTCCATCCACAAAACCCAACACCCAGACATTAAACCCTACACAAATACAACACAAGTTTATTCTTTAAAAATGTATAAAGCTGAAGCAAACTGGGACAGCTAGTGGTTGTTAGCGTCCAAAAGCTCTGTCTTCCATCCTGCACGGCTGAGGGGAAGCTTATTGACTGGCTCCCTAAAGATTCATTCAAAAAAGGAATTTATTAATTGACAAGAACATAGAACTCTCAGTCCGCATTTCAATTTTTCTAGTCTTGAATGTGAACAGAAATTTAAGAATTATCAGGCATTTGATAAAGCATGCAGCATGAGAGACAGATGGGGAGAGAAACAAAGAGAAAATCTTGTCTGGAAGAAACAGGTTTGGCAAGAAGAGAAATTAATGGCAGAATAACAGGAAATTATGCTTATTATAAATCATATATGATTATTAAAAAGTCTTTATGTTTCCACTATTTATTATTTCAGTTATTTGGTGTGCAAAGAACACTCGTTGCCTATTTTAAACACAAACGCACATGTCCACAAACAAATTTTTTTGTTACTTCCTGCAATCATCTTAGCTCAAGGCTAGTATGGAACTACATAAACCCAGCTAGCTTGGAATACGTGATTGTATATTCTTTCCTCTCTCACTGAAAATAACATACTAATTATCTTACCAAAGACTACTGAATTACCTAGGGTTTTTGGAGCCCTTCTGTTTTCTTCCAGAAACATTCGGCATTTGAACGTTTAATTCACACTGCATATTTCACATGCTAACATAGTTAATCTGATACTGTTTCAATGTTTTGCACATATTTTATTCTCTCAATAACCCAAAGACATATATTCTATGCTCCATACAGATACGACAACAAAAGCAAAGTAAGGACAAGTAATGCTACCTTAGGCAGAGCCAGATTCTGATCCCTGATATACTGGTGCCAGAGAGTTTAGTCTCTAGCTGCTTTAATGACCTGCCTCTAATGTAGAACCCAATACACGTTAAGGAGTTGACTCCAGATCCTCAGATAATCTGCATTGTTGTCTTTTACCAGAATGCCTAAATAACTAAGTATCAGAACTGCATTCAATTTCTAGGTTATGAATACATATTATTGCTCCTAGGTGCAACTATGAAATGGTTCTGATGTGTGTGCCTGCCCAAATCTCATGTTGAATTTTAATCTTTGATGTTGGAGTTGGAGCCTGGTGGGAGGTTATTGATTCATGGGGATGGTTTCTAATGGCTTAGTATCATCCTCCTAGTGCTGTCTCATGATAGAGTTCTCACAAGATCTGGTTGTTTAAAAGTGTGTGGCACCTTCCTCCTCACCCCCTTCCTCCTGCTCTGGCCATGTAAGACATACCTGCTTCTTTTTCAGCCATGATTGAAAGTTTCCTGGGTCCTCCCCAGAAGCCACTATGCTTCCCATATAGCCTGTGGAACCAGAGCCAGCTAAACCTCTTTTCTTTATAAATTACCCAGTCTCGGGTATTTCTTTATAGCAATGTGAGAATGGACCTTCTAGCAATGTTACATGTTAGTGTTCATTTTTTTCTGAATAATTTGCTATAGGGAACATTTAATGACCTATGTAGTTTTGCTCTGTAAGGCAATAGACAAAGTATTATGACAACAGTCTCCAGAGTATATTAGCTTAGTTCATAACCTGTAATCATTTAGTGCAAACTCTTTCATCATGGGGAAAATCACCTACATTTTTTTGTAAATTAGTTAAGTCAAGCGAAGAAATGTCATTCAAATTTTAGCCACTCATGAACTTCGTTGGTAATTAAATTATATAATTCATACAAAGCCATGAGAAAAAACGTCTGGCACATGATAATCCTTCATTAAATATTAACTATGTTTCCTACTATTTTTATTGTTATAATTCCAAGAAATACACTTCTATGTAACTTTGGGAAAAGCCATATAAACAATTTGGATTTCAAGGATTAAGTGCTGGGAATGAGCCAGTTTGAATATCTTCTAGGCAGTCTGAATATATCTAACAGCAAAGACACACATAGCAGATTTGCCTGGCCGACATCACAGTCATGACTCCTATACACTGTTTTGTTCCACGCGGCTAAGGGAGATCAGTTGCTCTTATCTTCCTTGGGTGTTGCATATCACGACTAGATTCCCTGGCCCACATGATTCACTATGAATTATGGTTTCTTGTTGCAGTGTACAATTAGCCAGGAAACATTCACTTAATGTCAACCTCAATTGAGAAAGAGCATGGGAAGACTGCCTTGTGTTCTATTTTCTAAATTAAAGTTTTTATTTTGACTTACATGAAGTTAAAATAAATAATACAAAGAGAAACTTTGTACCCTTTACTGACTTTCCCCAAATGGTAACATCTTACAAAACTACAGGACAGTACTACAACCTGGGTATCAACATTAATACAATTTAGATACTGAATAGTTCCTCACCACAAATCCCTAGTACAGCTGCACCCACTACCTGCCCTGTCATTGATCCAGGGCAATGATAACCTGTTCATCACTTAGGTATTCCTCTTGATTAATGAATTATGTATACATGGAATCATACAGTACTTGACCTTTCAGGATTGATTTTTTTTTTTTTTAACTCAGCATCATCATAAAAGTTATTAGGTATATTTTTCATTTCTTTTGTTGTGAAGCAATGGTATGGATTTACCACAGTTTGTTTAACCATTTATCCACTGAAAGACACCAGAGCTGTTTCTGAGTTTGGCTATTATGAACCAAATTTTATGAATATTCATGCAGAAATGTTTGCTTACAAACCTATTTTTTTCCACTGAAATATATGCCAAAGAGTAAAATTGATGGGTCATATGGTAGCTGCATGTTTGGTAATTGAAACAGTTGACAAGTTGCCTTTCAGAGTGGCTGTATGATTTTACATAGCCACCAACAATAAAAGAGATCTTGTTGTTTCAGATCCCTTCCAACATTTGGCATTGTCATTGTGTGTGTGTGCGTGTGCGTGTGTGTGTGTGTGTGTGCAGCCATCTTATTAGGTGGGCAGTGATATCTCATTATTGTTTTAAATTATAATTTTCTATTGATACATGATGCCAGGTGTCTTTTCACATGCCTATTTGCCAATGGTATATTTTTAGTGTGATACCTATTCAGAGCTTTTGCTCATTTAAAAAAATGTAGTTGTTCATTTTCTTATTGTGAAGATTTAAGAGTTATTTGTTTATTTTTGGTAATAGTGCTTTACTATATAGATGTTTTAAAATATTTTCTTTAGTCTTCCATTTTTATTTTAATTCTCTTAAGTCGCTTTCACAAAGCTATTTTAATTATAATAAATCCAACTTGTTGATTTTGTTATAGATTGTACTTTCAGCATTGCCTAAAAACTCATCACCAAAATAAAAAATAAGATTTTCATTTATGTTACACTATAGATGTTTTATTGTTTTGAATTTTAATTTAGGTCAATAATTCATTATGCATTAATTTTGTGAAAGATGTAAGGTTTATATCTGGATTCATTTTTTTTTTCAATGTTGATGCCAGTTGTTCCAGCATCATTTGTAGAAAAGTTTACTCTTTCAGTATTGAATTGCCTTGGCTCCTTTGTCAAATACCAGTTGATTGTCATTATGCAACTGTAGTTGATTATTTCTGGGCTCTCCATTTTGCTTCATTGATTACTTGTCTTTTATTTTGCCTTGATAGTTGTAGCTTTTTAGTAAGTCTCAAAGTCTTGAAGTTGAATAACGACTCTTTTTTTTCTTCTTTTTCTCCTTTTCCTCCATTTTCTTGTTTTTTAGTATTATGTTGGTTATTCTGTGTCTTTTGCCTTTTCACATAAAACTTAGCAACACTTTGTTCATATATACAAAATAAATTGCAGTAAGTTTATCTGAGATTGCAATAAATCTATAGAAAAAGATAAGAAAGAGTGACATTTTAACAGTATTGATTCTGCCTATCCAAGTACATGAAATATCTTTCCATTTGTTTGGTGACTCTTTGATTTTTAATCATTTGTAGTTTTCGTTAAATAAATTTTAGACATATTTTGCTTAAGTATTCATCTCTTTGTAGTTGCCCTATACTTTTCAGTAAACATTTACAACTAATTTAAGTCCACTTTCATAAAATGCTATAATAATTCACGGGGAGTACACTGACCTTATAAAAAGATATTCCAAATTCCCTCCTTTTTCCATTATAACACTCATGCTATTAATTTCATTTATCCATAAGGTATACTCACCCAACACAGTCTTGCTATTACTATTTTAAAGGAAAATACGTTATCTATTAGATCAGTTAAGGATAAGGATGAATAAAACAAAAGGTACATGTTACCTTCATTTTTTTCTTCTCCAACGCTTCCATAAACCCAGAAATCCATGTATTTGGTATGAACTATTTTCCTCTTCTCTAAAGAACTACTTATAAGATTTTTTTTTCAAAACAGGAAAAAATACAAATAAATTGATACAAAATAAATTGCAGTAAGTTTTTTCAGTTTTTGTCTAAGAATATTTTTTATTTCTCTTTCACATTTTATGGATAATTTTACTGGATATAAAATTCTGGGTTGGTGTTTTGTTTTTTATTGTTTTGTTTCTACACTTTAAATACTTTACTCTTGCTTGAATGATTTCTGAAGATGAGTTTAATATAATGTTTATCTCTTTTTCTCCCTAGGTAAGGTGACTCTGACTTATTTCAATGTTTTTTCTTTGTCTTTGATTTCCTACTGTTCGAGTATATTGTACTTGGGTTATAGATTTTTGAAATATTTTTCTCAGTTGCTGCTTTCTGAGCTTCCTAGATCTACAGTTTGATATCTGTTTTTAATATTAGAAAATTATCTTTTATTAGTACTTAAAGTTGTTATTTGTATCATCCCTCTCTTTTTTCTCTTTTATGTAGTCTCATTATGTATATGTTACACCATTGTAATTTTTCCAAAGCTTCTTGGACATTACATACATTTTAATTTATATTATGTTATTTTATCTTTGTATTTCAGTCTATGAATTTTTCTATTGGCATATCTTCATGTTTATTGGTTCAGTTCTTGGTGGCATCAGGTATACTAATGAGTCCCTCAAAGGCCTTCCTCATTCCTATGAAAATGTTTTTGATTTTTAACATTTTTTTTTTTGAGACGGAGTTTCACTCTTGTCACCTGTGCTGGAGTGCAATGGTGTGATATCAGTCATCGCAACCTCCCCTCCCAGGTTCAAGTGATTCTCCTGCCTCAGCCTCCCACGTGGCTGGGATTACAGGCATCCACCAACATGCCTGACTAATTTTGTATTTTTAGTAGAGACAGGGTTTCTCCATGTTGGCCAGGCTGGTCTCAAACTCCCAACCTCAGGTGATCCGCCCACCTCAGCCTCCCAAAGTGCTGAGATTACAGGCATGAGCCACTGCACCTGACCAACATTTCTGTTTTATTCTTTGAGTTTCTCTCTTTCTGCTTATAGTACCTTTCTGTTCTTATGTGTTGTCCACGTTCAAAAGTGGAGATCTCCATCATATTAAACATAATTATTTTAAATTATCCAGTCTGATGTTTTCCAAATCTCAGTCATGTCTGAATCTGGTTGTGATGTTTGCTTTACATATTCAGACTGTGTTTATCCTTGCCTTTTAGCATGCCTTATAACATTTTGTCAAAAATTAGACATGACATATCAAATAATAGGATGAGACAAATAGATCTTTCATGTGAAGTTTTATTTAAACTGGAAAGAAACTGGGCAGCATTTAATGTTTGTTATAGCTGTAGGTGTCAGAGACATAAACTTCCTTTTGTTTATGTTGTTCCCTTTGGGTTTCCCTAGAAACTCCTTCTTAAATAGTATATGTCCTTTGCAAATTTCTCAGTTTCAGTCAACTATTATTATACTAGATCAGTGTTGCTATGGTGATGAGGTATTGGAGAGGGAAAGCATTATATAATATTTTGATTAAATCTATATTCTTTTAATAAGCCAAAGTCTCTAGCTGTGACCTCCAGAAGAGTTTCTTAACATTTTTGTCCCCTTATGGGTTTTGGTAAGACATGTGGTTGGAGTGATTGACTAACTTTCCTTCCCCTGATTTAAATAAGGCTTTGTTAAAGTAGTTTCCCTTGATAGCTAGCCTTTATTATGTAGAACAGAATGCTCTTGGCAATTTTCAAAATGACCACTTTTCCTCTGTAAGTGTTTCAGAATGGTTACTTTCTTTTAGTCCCACTCAAATTCAAATCACTGGAGATTATTCTCTTATCTTCACCAGAAAGTAGTGTAATGCCTGGAAATAAAAGCCGTAAAACTGTCAGTATCCCTCTAAGATTAGGCTGCTAGGAGTTTTTAAGCTGTTCCACACACATCCTTCAGTAATTTATTAATAGCTACTGAAGTGTTTCTACCATTTACTGACTCCAGCAGCTTTTGCTGGAAGTAAGCTGTGATTCTCTGTATTTCCCTATCTTTCTATTTTTCTAGGGAAGGAGACAGTTTTTTTTATGAACTCAATTATCTAATGGAGCTAAGAAAAGTCATTTATTTTCTGGTTCTTTAGCTTTTGTTATTCTTGTGAGAATAGGAGTGATGACTTCCAAGTTCTTTACTTATTGAAGCAGAACCTGGAACATTGTCAACACACACACACACACACACACACACACACACACACACACACACACACTCTTTCTCTCTCTCTCTCTCTCTCTATATATATATATATATAAATTATATAATATATTATACATGTGCTATATATATATATATATATATATATAATTTTAACCATTTATTTTAAATGTGTCTTAATATCTCCCTGCACTTTTGATTTTGTTTTATACAATAGCTAATGATGTTGAGCATCTTTTTCTGTGGTTGTGTGCTCTGTGTGTATCTTCAGGGAAATGTGTAATCTTGTCATTTTCTCAATTTCCAATTGGATTGCTGTTTTCTGTATTTTTTTACTATTGAGTTTTGGGAAATTTTTTATATTATAGATATTGTATCTTTGTGGAAAATGTAGTGTGAAAATACACTTCCCAGTCATTGTTTTTAATCCTTTTCAAACAGGCTTTTACAGAATAATTATTTTTATATATTGAGGTTGACTTTATATATTTTTAATGGATTTTGTTGTTAGTGCCAAGTTCAATCTAACCGTTGATCTCAAAGGTTTTCTCATATTTTTTAACAAAAGTATTATAGTTTTATGTTTTACATTTAAGTGCATAATTTATTTTGACATAATTTTATGCAGTATAAGTCTTAGGTTGAGGTTGATGTTTATGCCTCTGGAATCTCAATTATTACAGCACCATTAGTTAAACAGTTTCTATTTCCTTTCCTGAATTTCTTTTGTTCTTTTCGGAAAAATTACTTCAGCATACATGTGTAGAACTTCCTGTGCTCTTTGGCCCTCTATTCCGCTCTATTGATCTATTTGTCTACGTTTCCACCAATACCATACTGTCTTAATTTTTGTTGCCATAAAATTAGTTTTTATCCTTGTCATCTTTTGTTCTATGGTTCTTTTCTGAAAAATTACTTCAGCATAGATGTGTAGAACTTCCTGTGCTCCTTGGCCCTCTATTCTGCTCTATTGATCTGTATGTCTACTCTTCCACCAATACCATACTGTCTTATTTTTTGTTGCCATAAAATGAGTTTTTATCCTAACTGAACTATTCTTTCCACTTTATTTTTCTTTATTAATATTCTTTTAGCAATTCTAAGGCCTTAACCTTACCATACAAAAAAAAAAAAAAAACTTTACTGAGGTTTTGATAGAAATTCTTTAACCTATTAATCAATATGAGAGGTCTCAAAGATTTTCTCATATTTTTAATAAAAGTATTATAGTTATATGTTTACATGTAAGTGCATAACTTATTTTGACTTAATTTTTATATGGTATAAGGTTTAGGTTGACATTTTTAGTATTTTGAGGCTTCCAATCTATGAACAAGTCATGCATCTCTGTCATAATCAATACCTTCATTGATTTCTTTTATTCATATATGTAATTTTCAACACATAGATTCTGTACATGGTTTTATAAGCACATTCAAGTATTTTATTTACCTTTAATGAATTAATTAAATTACCTTTAATTGATTGTGCTTTTCTTTTGGTTTCTATATGTTCACTGTTAGTATACAGAAATGCCTTGATTCTAATATGTTGATCAGGTATCCTGTAATTTGCTAATATCACTTGTTTGATTTAGAAGACTTATTTGGGCTTTTTTTCTTTTGTTTTATAGACTCCTTGGGACTTTCTATGCAGAATCATGCTATCTTCAATAAAAGCAGTTGTATTATTTCCTTTCACATCTTTATAACTTTGTTTTTCCCCTTACTGAACTGGATAGAACTTCCAGTACTTATTTCAACAACACTGGTGAGAGTACATAGTCTTGTCTTATTATTAGTCTTATAAGGAAAGCATTTGAGTTTTCACCCTTATAGTGGCTCTAGGTTTTGCTTACTTGTTTGTTTATTGTTTCTATAAATGGCCTTTATCAATTTGAAGGCTTTCCCTTCTATTTGTAAGAGCTTTATATCATGAATAGCTATGGGATTTTACTAAAAAATATAGATCTTTCATCTTCAATTGGTATGAGCACATGATATTTCCTTTTTAACTTGTTGATATGGTGGGTTACATTGATTTTTAAACACTGAAACAGTTTTGCCTATGTGGAATAAATATCACTTGGTCATGTAGTATAATGATTTATACACAGTTGGATTGAAATTGTTAATATGTTGTGGAAAATTTTTGTATCTAATTTTATAAAATCTATTTGTCTATAATTTTCTTTTTTCATGTTATCTTTGTCTAGTTTTAGTATCAGAGTAATACTGGCTTCATACAGAAAAGTTGAGACGTTTCCTCTCCTTTTCTATTTTTTGGAAGAAATTTTTAAAATGAGAAATATCGGTTAGAGTTGATAGAACTCATTGGCCTAAAGTTAAAGAGTTGCAGGACTGTGTTTCTTTCTGGAGGATCTAGGAAATAATACGTTTCTATGCCCTTTCCAATTTCTACAGGCCAACCACAATCCTTTGTGCATTCATTCTTCCCTTACCTTTAAAGGCAACAATTTTTTATTATATTTTGTTTTTTTTTTTTTTTTTTTCAGGATTCCGCTTGTCTGGTTGCCTTCGTCTTCCACTTTTAAGAAATTTCCTAATTATATTGAGCTCATCTGTATACTGTGGAATACACTCCAAGCTGGCATTGTTTCTGCTATTACAAAATTCTCAAGAACTATGTGGGTCTCCTGTGTATGTCACTGGGATTCACTCCATTAGATAAGACTCTTCTCCATGGAAATTTCCTCCTCAATTTTTTGACCTCTGATTATATGGTTGGGAGTATCCATGAGTCACATGCTTAATTTGTTCGAAGAGACTTTTGAATCACTGCATACTCTGGCATTTTCATCTTTTTGAGGTATTAGCAAAAGGTTCTGTAGCTTTATCCCAGGCTTTTTTCATAAAGCATATTTTCTGATATTGAATCTCTTAATTTTAGTGCCTTCTGGAACTGGATAGGCTGAAAACTTTCCAAATCACCAATTTTTTGTTCCATTTTGCTTAACAATTTGTATCCCAATTTGTCTTTCTTCTCACATTTTACTATAAGCAGCAAGAAGTAACTAGACTACAAGGCTTTGCTGGAAAAATCTCAGCTGAATGTCCAATCTCACCTTTTTAATAAAGTTGGCTTTATACATTTTTGCTAAACTTTCTGCCATTATACCACAAAGGTAATATTTTCTTCAATTTCTAATAACATTTTCTTTATTTTATTCTGAGCCTTCACCAGCAATGCCATTAATGTACCTCTTTCTACCAATAGTTCATAATAATTTCAGTATTCTTGAAGGGAATATGATTTAAAAGCTTTGTTTCCTGAAATGTTATTTTTCTCTAATTTTTTTTTTAGTCGTCACCAACAGAGCCTTTAACATCTATATTTTGACTTACATCAGAAATGTTAAGTCAATCTCGACTTTTTCTATCACACTCCTGAACATTTTCCCAGCCTCTTTCCACTGCCAAATTCCAAAGCCACAACCACGTTTTTATGTATTTCTTACAGCAGCATTCAACTTCAGTTAAAAACTATGTATTTGATTCTTATTGCTCCTGTTAACAAATTACTATAAGCTTAGTGACTGAAAACAAAACAGATGTATGAGGTCACGGTTCTTTAAGTCAGGGGTTTGACTCTGGTTTCACAAGGCTAAAATCAAGGTGTTGCAAGCCTGTTTCTTTAAGACGCTCTGAGAAAATCTGTTTCCTTGCTCTTTTCTGTTTTTTGAGGCCACCCACCTTTCTTGACACTTGCCCTTCTTCTCCCATTTTCATCAGCAACTTTAGACTGTCTTTCTCATGCTGCAATGTCTGGTTCTCTCTTTCTTTCTCTCTTCATTCCCTTCTTCAAATTTAATGACCATTTTGATGTCATTGGAACCACCTGGACGAGCCTAGATCATCTCTCAAGCTTTATGTCAGTTTAGTAACTAAGGATTACTAATCTCACTTCCATCTTTCAAGCCTTTTTGCCATGCAGACCAGCATATTCACAGGTTCCAGGGATTAGGACGATGACTTCTTTGGAGTGCTATTAATATGAGTACACAAATACTAAAGACAATAATAAATATGTGTACACAGCCTCTCATTATAGTTCCGCTTCCCACAGAAGCTTCCTTGGGGACACTTAAGGACAAATTGGGCTGAAAATATGAAAATTAAAGTTGACAACGGTTTTCTCTGTCTCTCTCTAAGAACACACACATCTGCAGAGGATGATTTCTGGTTAACTAGTCTGGAAATTTTATTTATTTATTTATTGTTTGTTTATTTTTAACCAAGCTTTAAAGTTTGACGCATGCTAATTCAAGAACCGCTGAAGTCATAGCCATGGGTTTTAGCTTCGGTGTTTCTCTCTTTTGGCAGTAAGTCTGCATCAGCTGGTTTTATTTTATTTTAAACAATCTCACGCTCCCACACTCATTTTATCTTTTTAAATTGAGAGGAGCTTTATTTAAGCCATTTTCTCCCAAGGTCTTTGATATCTATCTAGTCTTATATAAATCTTAAATTTACATGACACAATTAAAGTAAAATTATGCAGACCAAACAAAACATATTTGCTGGTTGAAGTTAAGCTACAGGCCACACTACAACCTCTACCTTAAAAACACTTGAACATGTTCTAAATCTTTGATACAACCACATGGAGAAGCAGCATTCTTGTAAGCTGGTGTGATTTTTATATGAGAATTTTATCCATGTTTTATGATTCTTATATTTCAATAGCTATAGAGATGAAAAATAAATACATAATATTATCCTCATGATTTTCTAACATTTCAATTTTCTTTTCAAGTTACCAATGTTGGAAAAATAAGCCTTATCAAAGTACTTTCTACCCATTTCCCATCCACGCTGTCTTTTCTCAGGGCATTTCTAAGTAGATCAGAGATAAAGCATAAGGCAGGAGTTATGTAAATCGCCGAGTTTACATTCTTTCTTCCCAAGTTTCCATTACCTGAACATGATTGCATTTTATTATGGAAACTATTGCAAGTAACTTTTAATTCACTGAGATTTTTTTTTAACATATAAATAACTTGCCAATCAAATAAGAGAATAGAAACCACACATTATGGTAATAAATGAGAAACCTTGAGCTAGTCAATGAAAATATAATCTTTTCTGAAATACAAGGAAGACGATAGACTATAGAATTCCGTCATACTGAATTCTCTCATATTACAGATTATTAGAGAAAGGATCAATAAAAAGAGTCCTGTTAATGTCATCAGAATTGCATGCTTTGATTTCCTTTAATTTTGACACTTTTCCAGCAAAATTAGGAAAAGTTATCACAAAAACATGCTCAAAGAAATATATGTTGGACAGATTTTTATCTGTTTAATGTGGCTTTCTATACAGCATCTTCATCTCTTTGCCACTCCAAACTAATTTATCATTTACGAGCTCAGATTATCACTCTAGCCAAACTAACTCAGATCAACTGCTGGTGGTCTCTTAATTAAATTTCCCATAAAACATGTTAAAATTTACCCTTTTTTATTTCAGAAAATGCCCTCATTCTAATCTTATCAACTGCCCTCTCCATGTGGGGCACTAACAGTTTTGTGGGGAGAGTGAAGCTCATGGGTTTTGAGCAACTTAATGCTAATTCTAACTGCAATTTACCAGCCTATGAGTGTAGCACTGATCTTGTGTAAAATAACAATGACAGTGGTGCCTTGTGGGGTTATTAAGAGATTAAATAGATCACATGTGGGCATGTTTAACATTCCTGGCATGACGCCTGGATGAGAGCAATGTTCAAAAAATGTTAGTTTCTCTTCTTTCTTCTTCTAACATCTGACTCTAGATTTAGCTACTCCCAGTTGTAATGACTCGTTGACTTTATTCCTCTTTCATCACCACTTTATATAATACTGTTTCAGTGCCTACGTATTTATTGGTCACTGGATTATACACATTTTCTAGTTACTGTTTTTAGTGTTTCTTGACATACACTTTTGTACAATTTTTGTAATTCAAATGTCCTTATACAATAGTCCTTCTTTCACTTTTCATGGTTTCAGTTACCCACAGTCCACTGGGGTCTGAAAATATAAAATGGAAAATTCCAGAAATAAGCTATTCATAAGTTTTAAGTTATTAGCTGTTCTGAGCAGTGTGACAAAATCCCCCATGGCCTCACATCCTTCCACTCAGGACACAAATCACTCCTTTGTCTGCCATATCCAAGCTGTGTGGGTTACCCATGCGTTAATACCTTAGTAGCCTTCTCAGTTACCACATTCTGTCAGTATTGCAATGCTTGTGTTCAAGTAACCCTTATTTTTACTGAATAAGGACCCCAAAATGCTAGGGTAGTAAAGCATATTCAGATATGCCAAAGAGAAGCTGTAAAGTGCTTCCTTTAAGTGAAAAGATGGAAGTTTGGACTTAAGAAAATAAAAATTTTAAAAACCTTTATTTCAGTATTTTGTTATATATCCTATTTTATTATGAGATGTCGTTGATCTGTCACTGTGACTATTTTATAAATTAAACTCTTTAATAGGTATGTATGAATAGGAATAACCATAGTATATACAGGGATTGGTACTCTCTGTTTTAAGTATCCACTGGGGTCTTAGAACCTATCCTCCGTGCATAGAGGGACAGTGTGTTACTTCCACTGCTCTGAGACAGAAAAGTGCTACATCAGATGGTTTTGCGTTATGACAAGAATTAACAACATTAGAAAGCAACACATTTGGCCTTATAATTTTAAGAATTATATTCTTAAAAACGTTCACCAAGTAAAGAATACTTAAATAAGACATGTGTGGCCTTTCTCACTTGGTAGAATAAAAATTAGTAGTATACCTCACCACTTACTTCCAATAAGCTGTTGGCATGCATTTATGACAAGAGACATAAATGAACTGAGACACAAATGAGACATAAATGAACTCCCTTAGGGTCAGCAGTCAAAACATTCCTTCCTCCATTGCAATTACTTGTTTTGTCTAAGATTCCAGGACATAAGATTTTGCTGCTGCTTACCTTTAGGGACTTCTCAAATAACTATAACAACAATAATGACTTACACTTAAAAGTAAACATAGGCTGTTGAGGAAATCTCCTTTGCTTGAGATAGGTACTATTTTCTGAGTTACAAAAATGAGAGAACTGAGACTCAGAATAGTGAAATAAAATTGCAAAGTCAAAGGCAAGAAAATGTGAGAGCTAGGCTTTCCATCCAAATCTATTAAGTTCCAAAACGCATGCCCGTGTCCCCGCCAAACACAGATTCTTCCCTGTGGATATAGATTTTCCTCTTGGCTTTAGGGTCCTTCTTTATGTCTCTCTGCTTAAAATGACCCTCCATCTAGATTGTTACTCTCTGCCAGATATCTCAAACTTACGTAAATTTCTAGATTATTCCTCTCCAGGCTTGCGTTTTGGAACTTAACTTGTGCTTTTGCTGCCAGTGTTTCAGCTCATGAAGCAAGATCCCATGGGAACAACCAAAAAAAAAAAAAAAAAAAAAAAAAAATCAGAAACAGATTCTAAGAAACCATGGCAAGGGGTGTTTGTAACCGCTGAGATATATATCCCCATTGCTAGGGAATTGCTATTTGACTGCCAGTCACACATTGAAACAGATTTTAGTTAAATCAAGCTCTGACATGATTGTAACAGAAACTAAATGAAACATCTGCCAAAACAGAAATTGTGTCAAATTCCTAAACAAGGAAGAATGTCTATAACGGGTGCCACATCTGAATAGCAGTTAAACTCGTTTTGGTAAACTTTACAAAATTCTCAATGGATTTTTTGGTGTAACTGGACAATGTTTTTGCTATTTATTTTAACTCATCTTGGAAATTGTTTCTTCAAATATACAAGAAAGAAGTAAGTTGGATCATCAAAATATGGGATAAAGTTAAATTCAGTTTAATTCATTGACTATGTAGTGTCATTCAAGAAGAAATGGAATGCAACTCTTTGGTATCTGACCCCACACTCTGCATTAGTTAAGTTGTGTCTAGGTGGCATCATCTTTCAGGAAGAAAATAAGTGAACCTCACATATGTCCAATAGCCTGCAGACTTACTGGATTTTTCCAATTTTCTCTTAAAGTCTGTGTTTATATAGGCAGATCCCATGACAGCAATAGCCGAGTGAGTCTTAGTTGGCAATACTGAGCATTTCTCTCGTGAATAGAGTGCATTTTGTACAACAGAACAGTAATATCACGTAATAGGAAATCCATAAGAAGTTTTCATTGTGATGGACATTGCCCTTACAACAGTTTTACTAATATGGTTGTATGATAGCTTTCAAATTTTTAGGTGCAGTATGCAGACACAGCAACATATATAAGGAAAAGAGGGTCCATCTGTTTTTATGTCTCTATGTTTAGGAGAAAAGACAACCTCCTCAGTGACTTTGATGTTGTGTCATGTTGGACCTGTTGGCCATCTGAAGCTAAGCACTATTAAAGGGAATGGGATTATTGGGTTGTGTTAGATTAATGATCCAAGGAGCCAGGATGTGGGGAATCAACCAGCATGACCATCATAGGCATGAAACTGCAGATCTCCTATGTCTTGGGAATCAGCACTGGGAGGCTTAAGAAGCAGCAGCAGCTGAAAGCAGCAGGCATGGTTGACAAAACCAAGAGTAAGAAGAAATGCTCTAAGCAAGAACTTTCCTTTTTCTAGGTTGATTTCCTAAGCAATCAATTAAGAATGCGATTAGGAATCACTAGAGTATTTACCTCTACAAAATACATCTAGTTAGCATAATCTCATCTCTAAATTTGAGCAAGATAATTAATTATCTGTGCCTCAGTTTTCTTGTCTGAGAATGAGACCTTTAATTGTTCTAACTATGCCATAGCCATTTACACAATTTTATGAGTTACATGAGCCATTATTCTGAATTCAGCCAGCTTTTATCAAGTTCTTCCTATATACCTGAATTTAAAAATGAAGAAATGCAGACTAATTTATACTTTTGCACAGTATTATTATTTTTATTATATTAACATTAGTTTTTATTGAATTCCATAATCAGTTCAATTTTAAACACCAAAATAAATATGTGGACACATTATTTTTAATGCTCTTCAATTTGTATCTGGGTATTTCTGAAAATTAAAAAATAATAATTTGGATTCTTTCCAAATAATATACCTCACCTTTAATCAAAAAAAGAGAGCAAAAATGGGGGAAGAAAAACAAAAAAAAAGTTTTGAAGCAATCAAGCAAGACATTACGTTAAAGTAAGCTTTAGTTTCTTCCTTTCTTATTTCACTTTACACAGTTTCCTTTTGTACACAAGTCTGCTTCCTCAACTGCAAATTTCAAGGATCAGCAGTCAATGTTTACAACTCCTTTTTGTGGACTCAAGAAGCTACAAAGAGCATATTAAGTACTGAAGTTTTGGACAGTTCATCACTACTATTATTGTGGAGGTATTTTGTTATTAGAAGAGCTTAATAACTCATAAAATTCCTGTATAGTTATATTCATTTGGATTATAGACATGTACACTCTATTCAACAAGGCTAATGCTTGAAAGCGCTACTCTTCACACTGAACAACGATGTACCCACAGAAGTGGTTAACACATTTCACTTTCTAACACAACCTTATCTGAATAGCTTTAGAATATAAACAAAATATGCCAAGAGGAAGTTTACTATTGCACTATATATTTCCATCACATAACAAAATATACACTTGGAAAGAAATGAGAGAAACTGACTATAAAGAATTTGATTTTACTTTTTTTCAGTAGATACTATTGACACCCTTTCTGGAGTATTCCTAAGCAGTACCCTGAGAAGTAAGTAATTCAGCATTTATCTTTTTAGAAGGCAGGTGGATATTGTTAATTCTTACCCCATATCGTTTCCCATTACCATGAAGAGTATTGTCAATATACACATCATCATGTGAATAGCTTGCAGTGAGCTAAATACATAAGTCCTTCTCCTTTCAAATGTTAATCACTAAGAGATGTTGGTAATTAATTTCATGAAATATCTCAAATTTGTTGTCTTTTCATCTTCTCATTGTCACTGAATTATAGTCTCTTAGTATTCTTTCTACATCCAATATCCCTCCTCCCTAATTTATTCTGGTTTTCGGCAAATTAATCTTCAACTATTTATTATCACTATAGTCTTCTTCATAGTCATCATTTACATTAAGCATCCACTCTCTGCTCATTGTTATATAGGTGTTGTACATATGAGAATCCACTACACTAACGATAAATGACAGGTATTATTACCCCATTTACCATACCATTAATTAAAGGATCAGAGAAGGAGACTAACTACCCCAATATCACACAATTAAAAGGTGGCCGAGTCACGATGAAAACCTAGATCAATGTGAACCCAAAGTCTTCATCTTAGCCATGACAACAAGAATAGCACATATAAATCAAAAAGAGGAACTTGTTTATTTTAGGGAAGCTCTCATGGTTGAACACAGCCATGATATTTGCCTACCTTCCAAAACTGATTCAGATGTCCTTTTATGTCAATTCCCACAGGGGAGTGATTTTTATTTATAACTTTATATTAGTCACAAAGGATAAAGTGAAAAGAAGCAAACAGATGCTCTAGATTGGTCAATATACTTTACATGTATGAAAATAACATACTAGCATGTGTGCTTTGTGATTGCTCTTTCTGTATTTTCTTCTGGCACATGGTATGAGCATAATGTATGTGAACTTATTAAAATAAAAATAAGTATTGATGAATTCCCTAACCAGGATGATGAAAGTTACTTTAGTACGTTTCAACTTCTGGTGGTTCCTTTCATACTTCATATTGATCAGTACTCCATATTGATCAGATAAAAGAAAAGCAGTTTATGTTGGAATTACGATGTTCTCAATTATCCTTCCCCAAATTAACATTATATAGAACATAAGCAAGAAAAGGTGTTCTAGGTAAGAAGGATTTGGTACTCAAATATGCCTTGCAAAATTATCCCTATCTTGGAGATACACAACAAATAACAGTGTTTCATAGGCTTTTAAAGAAAATTGCTTAAATTTTTAAAACTACAGCTTCTAAAATATATTTGATCACATTTCTGTAGTTGCTGTTGATATTGTTTCTTTTTTCTTTTTTTAAAATATTGGCCAGACTACTCTCAAACTCCCAATCTCAAGTGATCTGCCCATCTCAGCCTCCCAAAGTGCTGGGATTACAGGCATGAGCCACCATGCCTGGCCGATTATTATTTTTTTCTTCTCATATTTCTTTAACATCTCATGATTTTTATTTTAGGAGGTATAATTCTATGCATTTATTTAAATACAAATGTCCTTCTCAAATGTGTTCTTTCTGTAGTACATACACGTATGTGTGTGTGTGTATAAATGTGTGTGTGTGAACAGGATGTGTTCAGTCCTCTCAAGAAAAGAAAAAATAATACATTTTAGCATGAAATCTCTTCCCCATTTTTCAAATGTTTATATTCCATTTTATCCTTGTAGCTTTTTTTTTTAATCAATTGTACTTTAACTGCAATATCTCAGGTTGAAGTGTCCTTTGGCATCAAGTAATGCATCCGAAATGTTCTGGTGTTAAACTATTTCTTTCTAACAAATCAGTTATTTCTGTTTAATGTCACTGTTCCAAATAAAACTTTAAAATGCTGTTCACTGCAGTTCATGATATGTCCATATCTGCTGGAGTTTGAGGCCCTTCATCAGTTTACCCTACCCTATCTATAATCTTATTTCCCATTGGTCTCCAATGAATGTACTCTATGTTATGTGGGTCTGAATGATTAAGTAGCACCACTACCAAGAACTATTTCTAAAATGAAAAGATAGTAATCTTAAATGAAGGAGTTATGATAACCATGTTTCTACCCAATATGGTTAAATTTTCACTTAAGATTCCAATTACAAAGTAACACTTATCACCAAGGGGAGTAAAATATTATCTATATACCCAGAGCTGCAGAGAATAGAGAAGGTGAAACAGAGCAGACATAAATGAACTCCAATTAAAGCAGAGAGGGAATATTGTCTCAAGTTTACATATAAAGGTGACTGACCTCTCCCACGTTCCCCCAGAACTCCTTGAACTAACTCTGCCTAACATGTTTAACACTGAGTAGAGTCTGAGACTAAAAATTCCACTTGTTTTATTTACTAGAAGAAATCGTGTTGGACAAATAAAAGCAAACATTAAAAAAATAAATAAAAAGGAAACTACAACATAAATCTGTTGAGGAACAATCTCAAAAATTTTTCCTGGCTAAGAGGTTTTACAATTTTATATATTCCTTGTAAGTTTAAATTCAGATTAAGCCATTTTTTACCAGTACCCAGTGTATATATACAGTAGTCCTCCCTTATTCACAGTTCCACTTCCCATGACTTTCGTTATCCACAGTCAACCGTGGTCTGAAAATGTTAAATGAAATATTTTAGACTAATCACAAGTTTTAAATTGGCCACAATTCTAGGTAGCATAATGAAATATCATGCCATTCCACTCCATATCACCCAGGATGTGATCCTCCGTTTGTCCCCATTATCCATGCTGTGTACAGGACCTGCCCATTTGTCACTTAGCACCCACCTCAATGATCAGGTCCACTGTCATAGTGTCATAGTACTTGGTTCCACATCACCCTTATTTCACTTTTTAATGGCCCCAAAGTGCAAGAGTATTGTTTGTAATTTGTAAATTAAACTTTGTCACAGGCATGATATTGTTAAAATCTTACCTATGATAAAGGTATTGTGGAGACATTGTTTAAAAAAATACACAGCACATGTATATAGCAATGATCTTCCATTTTCAGTGGCATATATCCTTATAACCCCATCCTAAGTAAAATGTTGTGTCAAAAATGCTTCTGATGCTCAACATCACTAATCATTAGAAAAACACAAAGCAGAACAATAGTGAGATGCCATTCCATACTAGTCAGCATGTCTTTCATTAAAACGTTAAAAATAACAGATGATGATGAGGTTGTGGAGACAAGCAAATGCTTATACACTGCTAGTGGGAATGTAAGTTAGTTAGTTCAGCAATTGTGGAAAGCAGTGTGGCAATTTCTCAAAGAACTTGAAATAGAAATGCTGTTGAACCCAGCAGTGCCATTATTGGGTATATCCCCCCCCCCAAATTTTAAATTATTCTAACACATGGACACTTGCACATGTATGTTTATCATAGCACTTTTCACAATGTCAAAGACATCAAATCAACCTAAATGCCTATCAACGGTAGACTGGATAGAGAACATGTGGTACATACACAACATGGAATACTACATGACCATTAAAAAATAATAAGATCATGTCTTTTGCAGCAACATGGATGGAACTGAAGGCCATTATCCTAAACAAATTAATGCAGGAAGAGAAAACCAAATACCACATGTTTTCACATATAAGTGGAAGCTAAACAGTGAGAACACATGAACATAAAGAGGCAAACAAAAAAGACAAAAAGAACAAAAGAGGTGTCTGTTGTTTACCTCTTTATGTTCATGTGTTCTCATTGGACACCAAGTCCTACTTGAGAGTGGTGGATGGGATGAGGGGAAGGATTAAAAAAAAATTACCTATGGAGTACTATGCGTATTGCTCGAGTGATAAAATAATGTGTCCACAAAGCCCTAGTTACCTATATAACAAACCTGCACATGTACTCTGAACCTAAAATAAAAGAGTTAAAAAATTTTAAAAATGCATTTTGTACTCCAATAAACCTATCATAAAGTTGTGAAATTTTAAGTTAAACCATCATAACTTCAGATACTTCTAGATTTACAATGGGATTATGTCTCAAAAAAACCCATCATACAGTTAAAAATTAAAAGGTAAATCATCATTCGATGGGGACCATCTTTATAATGTTTGGTACTGTTTATGGTTTTAGGCATCCACTGGGGGACTTGGTACATATGCCCTGAAGTTACGGATTACTATATGTGTGTTTGTGTATTCATTGTAAGATTTTACTTGGCATGTATAAAAATGCCCTAATTTACATATTTTCCATACACACACACACACACACACACAGAGAGAGAGAGAGAGAGAGAGAGAGAGAGAGTGGTGCAGTCATTTTTACATAGGTTTATCACTTGTAGTAATTAGGGTTCTCCAGAGAAACAGAGAGAGAGGGAGAAAAGCTGGAGTTCCAAGAGGGCCAGTCCAAGTCCAAAGGCCTGAGATCCAGGAGAACTGACAACATAAGTTCCAGTATAAAATCCAGCCGGCATGAGCCCCAGGAAAAATCAATGTTTCAGTCCATGTCTTAAGACTGAAAAGTCCATAATCCAGATTCAGGCAATCATGCAGGAGGAGTTCCTTCTTAACTCAGTCTTTTGTTCTATTCATGAAGTCAGTTGATTGGATGAGCCCGCCTATACTGAGAGCAGTGTACTTTACTCAATCTGCACATTCATGTATTAATCTCATGCAGAGCACTGTCAGACACACCCAGAATATATGGTCATGAATAGGGGCACCCTGTGGCCCTGTCAAGTTGACACATAAAGGGAACCAGAACATCACCTTTGTAAAATACAGAGTAAAATAACTCTTCAGAATCTCATTATAAACAGGTTACTGGGTGCACTACTCTTGAATAGGGAAGGTAGGATTCTGAGGGCAATGTTAGGTAAGCAGCGTCCTTGGAGAATATCACTGATACCATTTGGCAGTCCCAGGAATCCTGAAAAGGTGAGTATAGGAGCAGAAAGAAGAGGCAAGGATTCCGTCCTCCTCCACTTAATATCCCTGCCTCTTAGAACAGAGCCTGAGCATAGTGCTTGCTTAGCACATGCTTTCTATATGAATCAATGTGTCAACCATTAAGTGAATAAATAAATGATGGTAAAATTAAATAAGCAAATGTACAAAGTAAAACGTTCTATCAAAGTGGCCAAGCACTTTTTATTTCTTCCCTAGAGTATTCCATCTTCCTGTGTTTTTTGTTGAGCTTATGGATGAACTTAAATTACCCTCACAAGATAATTGAATATTTATTCTTTTTAAATATTTCCATTATAAATTCTGTGAGATTAATTATATACCTGTATTCAGTGCCATATTACTAATTTTAATATTGAGGAATTTATTAGGGTCAAACTAGTGCAAGTAAATTATTCACTAGCTGATGTAGATTTCAAGTTAAAACATTAGTTATTATGCATGTTAAAATTATTAATAATATTCACAGGTAGCCTTATTTCTTTAAAGGTTATTCTTAGTTTGCTTCTTTCAAGTCTTGGTTTGATAAAATGGTAATGAGGCAGTTGACAGGCAAAATGAATGTTTGCCACAATGTAATACTTAAAGCAATTACCCAAAATTAGTCACTGTTCCATTTTCTCCTCAAAGGTCCATGAAGACTTTCATAGTTGTCTGGCTCATGTCACTCTTTGCATTTGATGAAAGTTGGTTTATTTTAAAATATCTGTATCACTAATTCTAAAGCTTATACGTATAGCTCTGTATTGCTAGTAAATTAGTGTCTTCTTTTCATCTTTTAAAGAAAGAAATTAATACTCTTGTAAAAATATATATTTTAGATGCTATTATATAGCATAATTAGGAATTATAACAGCATAGTTCGTAACTATAATAGCATAATTACTAATTATGTTATATAACAGCATCTAGGAGGCACTCAGCTCCTTTCTGGACTCAAGGAGTACTATGGCAAAATGAAATTCTAACACCAATGGCATGAGATATCAGGCCAACATCCTACAGCATCTCAATTTATCTAGTCATAGGTAATGTAAGGTGAGATTCTTAATGGTTAGAAAACAATTGTACTATTACATCTCAATATATTTATAAGTTCCTTAGAGGAAAATGTTCCCTTGAGGAAAGGCTAAACCATATTCCCTAGTAGAAGCTTTTCCTTAAAATAGGTTCTTATGCTATTGTATCCAAAGGTACAACTTGTCACATGCTGCTAATCTGAGTATCTAAGGAGGAAAATGTTAATACTTATGAGTGTGTATGTGCAGGGCCAGGAGGCAGGGAGGCTACATATAATCTTGCTCATCAAGCAGTGTGGGAACCAAGCATCTTAAAACTTTGATGAGGACGGATGACTTGCTGCGATGGTATCACCGGGGTAAGGGGAATGAAATTGTGGACAGTAAATTCTGCATTTAGATAGAGTGGGAACATCTTTCTGACTCTGCAATATCAAAGCGGCATATGTCTGAGTTTTTGCCATTGATCATCTTCCACCTATGTCAGGCTCGGTGGGTGGAAGCTTGGGGTTGATAGTGCTGGAATTTTGGAGACTTAGTTGGGAAACTGATGGGAAATCACATGAAGATAAACCCTAATCTTGACATTAAAACAGCTGGGCAGTCAGGACTATGAGGTAGGGAATAGCAAAGGTCCTGGCACACACCAGGGAGTAAAACAGAGACGTCAGCTATTTCCAAACAACAACATAGTATATGCTAGCACGTGGCCCAAATGAATACTTTATAATTTACTTGAGGTGAGCTCAGGTGCTTAGTTTTATCTTTTTATACAATAACACCGAGTTACCTTAAAAACTCAGGAGAGTTTTTCTAAATGTCTAGGGAGAGAATCCCTAATAACAAGAGATTCCATCAATCCCATAGATATTTAAAAATAGAAAAACAACTGTGGTGAGATATGGAAAGACTGCATGAGAAATACACATTGAAACATAAACTAGTCAAATGAATTGCAGGTAAATAAGTTTGTGTATTATAAACCTATACTTAAGTGTAATAAAATTTACATATGATTCTGTTTTTTTTAAGTAAAAATATTTCAACTGAACCAAGAAACCTGGTAAGAAACATGGCCATTGGGTGTGTATGTATAACACATGACTTTTGGAAAACAGAAAACTGAGGTTTGCAGGTGGGTCAGCAAGCTTGTTAGTATGCATAGGGCACACTCTATGCACCAAAGTGGAGGCCATTCTACTCTAATTCAGTTACAATATTACCATTTTGACTTTATTAAGAGCAGTCTTGGAGAGCTACATTCCATAAAGTATTAAGACCCGCTAATGAATCATCTTTAGTTCTGTAAAATCTGATAAAGGTAAATAAGCAGCAAACTATGAGGATGATTTGAAAGATGCCATGAAGCAACCCCGGTTCAAACCGTTTTCTGTTTTAGTGACTGATTTTTTTTAAATGTATTTATTTATGCCTTGAATATTTTTTAAATTAATAAGGGACCAACCATTACCCACTACCAAGTTTGAGAGCTTAATACTGAAAACAACAGGATCCCAATAGCAGAGGGCAAAAGCAAGAGAGTTCAGACTAGATGAAAGAGAGGACTGCTTGACTGCAAAGGGAACTTTCACAAATGTTTAAATTGGTGTTGGGACTGACTCTTAGGCAGAGCTAGTTAGGTATAAAACTGGGAGTGGTAGAATATGAAACAGAGGAGCATATTACTCTTGTTCTTTTGAATAACCTTGGCTGATTTCCTATCTCCAGTCCTGAGAGTGTGGCTCATGGATTTGACATGTAATTATACTATATTCAACTCCTTTGAGGTGCTGAGTTTTGAATTATCTCCCCACATTGATCTCTCTGTCATTTGGTTTTTTAAAATTTTCATTTGCAAAGCAAGAAATGGACAAGTTCGGCTTTGGGACTTGTTTGCCTTTTTAATGAAGCCTGATCTAAATTTGAATTTCAAATTTTTTTCTTTATCAAACTGATTTTCAAATATATTATTCTTCATTCTATTAGATGATGCCAAAAAATGTAATGACCCAGTATTATGTGAAACCCATTATATTAGAGGTTAGTGATGACATTGAGAATGAGGTTAATTCAAAAACTCATAGGAAAGCTACTTTTTAATTCATTTCTATTCCCTCTTTTTCCTTCCTAGATTACTTAAAGGAAAACAGATTTTTTGTTATCTTATTGTTGTTGCTCCTGTCCCTACTGCCCAGATCAAAAGCTCATTATACTTTTAATAAATCTTTGGAATAGTTTCATAATTGGTTTGTAAACAAATGAAGCACTACCTTGTTAAATTGTAACAGTAAACTACCACCCTCTATATCATGTCTATCATTACTGAGCATAAAGTATTAGAAAAAACAGTGATTTGGGGAATGAAAGACAATATTTTAAATTCCAGATCTACTACTTTCCTGTACTTAGACAAATTATTTCACTTGACAAATCATTTTATTTAACAGAGTTTTGTTTTTTGATGTATCAAATGAGAAAAAGAATATGTATTTTCCAAGGTTGTTGTGAGGATTAAACAAGATTACATATAAAGAGTCTGATAGATGGAAACGCTATTTGCCAACAAACATATCAACAGTTATGCAAATTTATTAGTGATCGTGGAAAAGCATACGAAATGCAAATTAAACGCAAATGTCACAAGGTAGTACAAAAAAAGGAACTATACAAATGAAGGAAGACTATCAGCTCGGGCCTAATAAAAAGAGAAACCACAAGCAACTTAAATCATAAAGTATTAAAATAAAGAATGTAAAATTATAACAGGGAATTGGAGGGATGCGATATGATCTAATAAGAAGTAAAGAGAACTTTTTTTAAAAAAGCAGTCACTACCTGTAGGGCTGAGAGAATGCAGCCATGTTAGAACCACCTCCCAGGGCTGAACAGGCCTTGTTGGGAAGGAGGTGGTAGGTCATAGCCTCTGAACACAGAGAAGTCACTGTGGTGCCATGCACAGAACTTTCTCGAAATCTACAATTCAGGACTTGATAGGAATCTGTCTTCTAATTTGTAAGTTAAAATTGTATTTACAAAAGAGACTATATGCTACAAAACCACCTGGGAGTGGGAGGTGTCAGGGGAAGCAGAAACTCACTTGTGTTCCTGTTGACTTCCATGAACTTTTGCTGGTTATTAAAGAAGCTGTGCCTGCTGCAGAAACCAGGAAACAAAAACCCTTTCTTCTTGCAATGTCTCTCCAGTAACCCCTATTGACAAAGCTTCGCACTGTGTCGGCTGACAGAGAAAAATAGTAAAGAGCCCAGATTTAGTTTCACAGAACATAAAAAAAGGATGAATATAAAACTAAAGGCAAGGAATAAATAACTGGCAGACTGAGTAACATCACATCGAGTAAAATAATAAAATAATTAATGATAAGTGACAGATAAATAACTATAGTCAGTTTCATTTATATAAATTGAAACAGTCAAAGGAATAAAACAAATATATGCATATATGGTAAAAATGTGAAAAAGAAAAATAGACACACAATTTTCGTTTCTGAGAGAAAAGATACATGTGAGGACATATAACCTCTAAGGGGCTACCAAGTTATTAATCGCAAATTTTTCCTTAAGTTAGCTGGCAAATGAAGAAGCATTCGTATTTTTATGATTCTTCATAATTATATAACTATATATGTGTGTGTATATATAGGTACAAACAAACCTATATGGCTTTAAGCTATACAAATTAGTTGATACCTTTGTAACTCTCCATGTATTTTGTATACACATTTTTAAACACATTTATATATTTTATATACATCTAGCATGTAATTATTACTCAATAACATGCTCACCACATTATAGGAACATGATAACTGCTTTATCCTTTCTCTTTTCTATATTTCTCACTGACTATAAGCCCTTTCCCAGGAACACAGGCAAGCAGAACCTGTGTATTAGGTGTGTTGGGCACATGGATGGGCTCATGCCTTATCTTCATGGTCACGTCACCATAATCACCTTTATTATAACTGGGACAATAACCTTTGTTAATTTGTGTACTATTAATCATTTGGTGACCTATTATGTGCTAGACATCGTCTCACAAAGTTCATGTTTACAGTATATTCAATATGAAAATTAAAATATGGTAGCAATAGATATTTTCATTTTGTAGGTATAGAAATTGAATAACTGAAGTAAAAATGAAACCAGTCCACACCAGAGTTAATAAATATCGAGAATGATATTCTTTAAAAAAAAAGAAAGAAAGAAAAAAAGTCTAGTTAATAAAACCCTTGCGCTTTTTTTATCCCTCTTACTATGGTTATGCAATTTTTTAGGATATAGTCAAGTTCAAATCACCAAGAGGTCTTTTCTGTGGCTTCCATCCCACTTTTTCTTCTCATCTCTGAGTGTCACAGTAGCTATTGCCAATATCACACAATGTAACCCCCGATTATCTCGTGCGAGTAACTTTCAGCTCCGCTTTGATATTAGAAACTCAAATAAGAAATACTGCTGCTTTTTGTTTAGTCACTATCATCGTATCTCATTTAAACTAGGCTGCTCCAGTACGTTTTAATAATTATTAGTAAGATATGATGGTATTGATTTCTTCATTGAAGATGTAGGATAACTCTCTTTTTATCTACTTTGCTTTTGGATAATAAAAACATATAATACTGAGAAGACCAAGGCAATCAAAGAAGAGATATCAACAGAGAAGAGATTCCAGCAAAAGTTAGGAAACCAGAAACTACATGGGGATATGGCACCTCTGTAGTGGAAGTTGCCCCACAAGAGTATGTAAAAGAAATGATGATGAGAAGTGAACTGATTTACCTTGTAAAAACCCAAGGGAGCCAGAAGATATATTGGCACGAATTAAGAAGAGATCATAAGGAAAGCATAAATCACAGCACACATTTAGATGAATATAGTTTGAAAGTGGATATATGAGAATTTTTGACTCTCCTTTTATCCTTCTCATTGAGAAAAACATTCAAACACAAGCACCTACCTCCAAGGCAGAACACCAAATAGTTATTTGCTAGAAAAAGTGACCGAGGTGCTGTGGATTCAGGACACCAGGTATAGTGAAGGGCAGAAGTGAGATGTAGGGCTTCAACATGAAAGTGAATTGCAGTTGGCAAATAGATAAAATGAACACAAAACAGAGTTCATAGCCTGGTTTTCACATTGTCTCAGCTGTTGTCTTCTTTCTTCCTTGAAGAAAAGTTTCAGACAATGCTACTCTGGAAAATCTAACATTCTGAAGGGAAAGACCTTTACATATCAGCAGTTTTTCTAGTGAAAAGGACAGCAATCAGACAAAAGAAACAAGTGAGAGTCAACCTAATTGTCCATGAGGGGATGAGGAGTGTATATACACAATGGAGTAATAGCCGTTAAAAAAAAGAAAAGAAAAGAAGAAAATTATGTCATTTGGGACAACATGGTTGAACCAGAAACACGTAACACTTAACAAAATGAGCCAGGGTGGGTAGAACCTAAAAAAGTTTAAATAAAGGAATCAGAAGGTAGAATAATCGTTACCAGAGGATAGGGGTAAGAAAGGAGATTGGAGAGAGATTGGTCAGTGGATACAAAATTTCAGTTAGATAGGAGAAATAAATTAAAGAGATCTCTTGTACATCATGGCGACTATAGTTAATAGCAATCTATTGTGTTTTTGTTTTTGTTTTTGAGAGGGAGTCTTGGCTCTGTCCCCCACGCTGGAGTTCAGTGGCCGGATCTCAACTCACTGCAAGCTCCGCCTCCCCGGTTCCCGCCATTCTCCTGCCTCAGCCTCCAGAGTAGCTGGGAGTACAGGCACCGCCACCACACTTGGCTAATTTTTTGTATTTTTAGTAGAGACGGGGTTTCACCATGTTAGCCAGGATGGTCTCGATCTCCTGACCTCATGATCTGCCCACCTCGGCCTTCCAAAGTGCTGGGATTACAGGCGTGAGTCACTGTGCCCAGTCAATCTATTGTATTTTGAAAACCTCTAAGAGAGAAGATTTTTTAAATATTCTCATCGCAAAAAAAAAATAGTAAATATGTAAGATAATGCAAATGTTAATTAGCTCAAGTTAAACATTTCACAATGTATGTGTACTTCAAAACATTATGATGTACACCATAAAATACAAAATTTTTATTTTTCAATTAAATATTTTCAGAATAAAAACAGAAAACAGAAATGACATACAGAAATAAAAACTGATGGGATTGGGATGACTTTTTAAATATAAATGTATCAGACTCACAAAAGTTACGACATTGGATCATTAAAGCAAAAAATTTATACCAGTCCCCAACACTAGAAAGCATAAGAAAATGAAAAAATAAAAGTATTTTAATAACCAAACCAAAAACATGATGTTTAAATTAGAAATGGAGTATAAAGTCAACAAAATAACTAAGAAAATATAATAAAAATATCAAGAAAAGAGAAAATATTCAAACAAAAATGAAATCTCAAAGAATTAATCCTAACATTATGCTTTTCAAATAAAAATCTGACATTAGGGATTATAGAAAATAGGGGCTAGATAATGGGTAATTAATTGGATTTTTTTTTTTTTTTTGAGACAGAGTTTCACTGTGTTGCCCAGGCTGGAGTGCAGTGGTGCGATCACAGCTCACTGTAATCTCTGCCTCCTGGGTTCAAGTGATTCTCCCACCTCAGCTTCCTGAGTAGCTGGGACTACAGGCATGTGCCACAACGTTTGGATAATTTTTTTCATTTTTTTTGGTAGAGACAGAGTTTCACCATGTTGGCCAAACTGGTCTCAAACTCCTAAACTCCAGTGATCCACCCACCTTGGGCTCCCAAAGTGCTAGAATTAAAGGCATGACCCACCAAGCCCAGCCATGCATTGGATTTTTCAAAGATGATCACAATGTCTCTTTTCCTTCATGCTCTTCTACAACATGAACTAGACACGGTCCCCATTCACAAGTTAGCTCTATGGTCCTCCCCTTGCCTCTAGGTGGGCTTGTGACTTGCTAACAACTAGTGGACTTTGGCAGAAGTGATACAATGGATCAGAGCTACTGTTATCAATTAAAAGGTTCTTCATAAAGCTGATTCAACATCCATAACACAGAAAGAAGATGGCAGATAGGGGCAAGACTAGCTTGCAGCTCCAGCTCGGGTGAAGAGAGCAGTGTGTGGAGACTCACATGGTGAACTTTTGTTACAGACTTACCGCAAGAATTTACCAGGGAAGCCAAGAGAATCCACAGACCCTCTGAAGGAAGCAGATTGCCCCTACAGGACCTGGGAGACGGTCCAAATACTGTGAGTGCCCAAGCTGTGACAGTGGGAAAGGGGGATCGTCCACCCCCAAACACACACTCTCCCTGGGAAACCTGAAGGTCTAGATCAAGGGAAAAGAATTTGACTTTATCTGGAGCTGAGTCAATTTTAAGAGCTGAGCAAAATACAGAGGTAGAGGAAGCAGCAAGAAAAGCTCTGTGGGCTCTCTGGGTCCCCAGGAAGTCACTTGTGAATTGTCTCACGGGGACCTTGGGGAGGACTGCCAAAGGAACTGGGGAAAGAGCACAGGGAAAAGGAAACCTCCAGCTGAACTTTCTAACAATGCCAACGGAATGCAAAGCCTCCTGGCCAGAACTCAGGGGAGGACAGGAATCTGGTGTGCAGACTCAACAGGCAGGGAGGCCTGAAAGTCCTGCTTGTTTTCTCAGCTGGGAGACTGGTAGCCTGGGACAAGTTCCAGGCCTGCTCGCCAACTGCCAGGAAACAAATTTGGTACTGTTGCCGGTGTGGGGGCACGGTGGGAGTCATATCGGCCTTTTGATATGTATAGAAGTTAAGTGAGGCCTGTAACTGCTGACTTTTCTCTACTTCCCTGACAACCTTTATGGCACGACAGAGGCAGCCATGATTATCCTGGGAACATAACTCCAGTGACTGGGAAACCATACCCTTATCTCTCACAGCAGCCATAGGAAGCCCCACCCAAGGAGAGTCTGAACGCAGACGTGCCTAACCCTGTCCACACCTGATGATCCTTTCCTACCCACCCTGGTAGCTGAAGACAAAGGGAATATTCTCTTGGAAGTTCTAGGGCCTTGCCCATTACCTGATCCTTCCTATACTACCTCAGCTGATGCTCTCTTGACAGCACCACCTCCTGGCAGGAGGTCAGCCAGCATGAAAATAGTGCATTAAACAATCAAAACTAAGGACCCTCACAGAGTCCATTTTACTCCCCTGCCACTTCCACTGGATCAGGTGCTGGTCTCCATGGCAAAGAGTCCTAAAGATGGTTCACATCACAGGACTCTGTGCAGACAACTCTCAGTACGAGCCCAGAGCCTGGTAACCCTGCTGGGTGGCTAGATCCAGAAGATAAATAACAATCACTACAGTTAAGCTCTCAGGAAGCCACATTCCCAGGAAAAGGCAGAGAGTACTACATCAAGAAAACATCCCATGGGACAAAGGAATCTGAACAGCAGCCTTGAGCCCCAGATCTTCCCTCTGACACAGCCTACAAAAATGAGAAAGAACCAGAATAACAATTCTGGTAATATGACAAACAAGATTCTTTAACACACCTAAAGAAAATCACACTAGCTTACCAGCAATGGATCTAAACCAAGAAGAAAACTCTGATTTACCTGAAAAAGAATTCAGAAGGTTGATTATTCAGCCAATCAAGGAGACACCAAAAAATGGTGAAGTCCAATTTAAGGAAACTAAAAAAAAGATACAAGATATTAGGGGAGAAATCTTCAGTGAAATAGATAGCATAATAAAAACTGATCACGACTTTAGGAAACAAAGGACGCACTTGGAGAAATGCAAAATGTTCTGGAAAGTCTTAGCAACAAAATTGAACAATCAGAAGAAAGGACTTCAGAGCTCGAACAGGTTTTTGAACTAACACAATCCAATGAAGACAAAGAAAAAAGGATTTTAAAATATGAACAAAGCCTCCAAGAAGTACAGGGTTCTGTTAAACAACCAAACTTAAGAATAATAGGTGTTCCTGAGGAAGAAGAGTAATCTAAAAGTTTGGAAAACATGTTTTGGGGAACAATTGAGGAAAACATCCCCAGTCTTGCTAGAAACCTAGACATCCAAATACAATAAACTCAAGAAAACCTACGGGATTCATCACCAAAAGATCATCACCTAACCACTTTGTCATCAGGCTATCCAAAGTCAAGATGAAGAAAAGGATCTGAAGAGCTATGCAGCAAAAGCACCAGATAACCCATAAAGGAAAACCTATCAAATTAACGGCTGACTTCTCAGCCAAAACCCTACAAGCTATAAAGGGTTGGTACCCTATCTTCAGCTTCCTTAAACAAAAAAAATTATCAGCCAAGAATTTTGTATCCAGTGAAACTAAGCATCATAAATGAAGGAAAGATACGGTCTTGTTTAGACCCAAAAAAATGCTGAGAGAATTCACCACTACCAAACCCGCACTGCAAGAACTGCTAAAAGGAGCTCTAAATCTTGAAATAAATCCTAGAAACACATTAAATAGAATCTCTTTAAAGTATAAATATCCAGGACCTATAAAACAAAAATACAATAAAAAAAATACAGGCATCAAATAGCATAATGAATGAAATACAATAGTACCTCACATCTCATTACTAACCTTGAATGTAAATGGCCTAAATGCTCCACTTAAAAAATACAGAATTGAAGAATGGATGAGAATGCACCAACCAAGTATCTTCTGCCCTCAAGAAACTCACCAAACACATAAAGACTCACATAAACTTAAGGTAAAAGAGTGGAAAAAGGCATTCCATGCAAATGGACAACAGAAATGAACAGGAGTAGCTATTCTTAGATAAAACAAACTTTAGAGCAACATTAGTTAAAAAAGATGAAGAGTGACATTATATAATGTAGACAGCCTTGTTCAACAGGAAAATATCACAATCCTAAATATATATGCACCTAACACTGGAGCTTCCAAATTTATAAAACAATCACTACTAGACCTAAGGAATGAGATAGGCAGCAACACAATAATAGTGGAGGGCTTCAACACTCCACTGACAGCATTAGACAGGTCATCAAGACAGAAAACCACCACCAACAACAAAAATAATGGATTTAAAATATACTCTGGAACAAATGGACTTAATAGATATTTATAGAACATTCTACCCAACAACCACAGAAAATACATTCTATTTGTCAGTGTATAGAACTTTTTCCAAGATAGACCATATAATAGGCCACAAAATAAGTCTCACTAAATTTAAGAAAATTGAAATGATATCAAATATTCTTTCAGACTTTGGTGAAATAAAATTGGAAATCAACACCAAAAGGAACTTTCAAAACCATGCAAATACATGGAAATTAATCTGCTCCTGAATGATCATTGGGTTAACAATTAAATTAAGATGGAAATATAAAAAGTATTCAGACTGAATGATAATGATGACACAACCTATCAAAACCTCTGGGATATAGCAAAGGCAGTGCTACGAGGGAAGTTCATAACTCTAAATGCCTACATCAAAAAGTCTGAAAGACAACAAAGAGACAATCTAAGGTCACACCTTAAGGAACTAGAAAAACAAGAACAAATCAAGCCCAAACCCAGAAGAAGAAAGGAAAAAACTGAGATCAAAACACAACTAAATGAAATTGAAACAAAGAAACAAAAAATACAAAAGATAAATGACACAAAAAGGTGGTTATTTGAAAACATAAATAAAATTGATAGACCATTAGTAAGATTACCCAAGAAAAGAAGACAGAAGATCCAAATAAGCTCATTTAGCAACAAAACAGGAGATAATACAACTGACACCACAGAAATATAAAAGATCAATCAAGTCTACTATGAACACCTTTATGTGATAAACTAGAAAAACTAGAGGAGACGAATAAATTCCTGGAAAGATACAACCCTCCTAGGTTACATCAGGAAGAATTAGAAACCCTAAACAGAACAATAACAAGCAGTTAGACTGAAATGGTAATAAAAGAATTGTCAACAAAAAAAGTCCAGGACTAGTTGGATTCATAGCTGAATTCTACCAGACATTCAAAGAAGAATTGGTACCAATCCTATTGACAGTATTCCATAAGATAAAGCAAAAGGGAATCCTCCCTAAATCATTCTATGAAGCCAGTAATACCAAATCCTAATGCCAAAACCAGGAAAGGACATAACAAGAAAAGAATACTCCAGGCCAGGCACGGTGGCTCACACCTATAATCCCAGCACTTTGGGAGGCCAAGGTAGGTGAATCACGAGATCAGGGGTTCAAGACCAGCCTGACCAACATGGTGAAACCCTGTGTCTACTAAAAATATAAAAATTAGCTAGGCATGGTGGCACGTGCCTGTAATCCCAGCTGCTCAGGAGGCTGAGGCAAGAGAATCATTTGAAATGTGAGCTGAAGTTTACAGTAAGCCAAGATCTCATGATTGCATTCTGGTCTGGATAACAGAGTGAGACTATCATAAATAAATAAATAAATAAATAAATAAACAAACTACAGACCAATATTCCTGATGAACACAGATGCAAAAATCCTTAGCAAAACGTTAACTAACCATACCCAACAGCATGTTAAAAAGATAATTCACCATGGTCAAGTGGGCTTCATATCAGGGATACATGGATGGTTTAACATGCACAAGCTAATAAATGTAATACACCACATAAACAGAATTCAAAACAAAAATTACATAATCATCTCAATAGACACAGAAAATGCATTTGAAAAAATCCAACATCCTTTTATGATTAAAATCCTCACCAAAACTGGCATACAAAAGACATATCTCAATGTAATAAAAGCCATGTATGACAAACCCACAGCCACCATAATACTGAATTGGGAAAAGTCAAAAGCATGAAATGCTACTTCATACACAGTAGAATAGCTGTTTTTAAAAAGAGAAGTAATAAGTACCCCTAAGTATGTAAAGAAATTGCTACCTTCCTATATTGGCAGTGGAACTTTAAAATAGTGCAGCCACTGTGGAAAATATCTCATTAGTTTCTAACAAGTTAAACATAGAGTCATACGCTTAAGTAATTTCACTTCTAAGTATATACTTAAGAGAATTCAAAACATAGGTTTACAAACAAATATATACATGAATATTCATAACATCATTATGTACTATAGTCAAAAATTGGAAACAACCCAATGTTCATCAAATAAAGAATGAATAAATAAAATTCTAATATACAATGAAATATTATCCAGTCATATAATGAAATGCTAATGCATGACATAATATGAATGAATCTTGAAAATAATATGGTAAGTGGAAGAAACCAAGGCATGGAAAAACCACATGATGTATAATTTCATTTATTTGAAATGTCTGAATAGACAAATCCATAGGGACAGAAAATGGATTAGTAATTTCCAGGGGATAAGCCTGAAAGGAATTTGCAATGATCTCTGACAAGTATAGAATTACTTGATTGTTGTGATGGAAACATTCTGGTATTATATTGTTGTGATGACTGCACAATATTTTGAACATACTAAAACTCACTAAAAATAAATTATTAAATTATTTTTATAAAAATCAAATTATCAGTTACTAATATTAACAGTAATGTTTGTAAATAATTATTGTTTATTACATTATTATGTTATTTTATCTCAATTTTAAGTTTTATTTTAAATTAAAAAGTGCAAAAATAAAAAGACAAAAGGAAAGAAAATTAATATCCATTAGCAGTCTCTGCCCCGCTGCTTTAAATTATCTTTGTATTTATTTTTCAAAGATTAATAATGTATCCTGGTGTGGATTTCTTAGAGTTAACATATTTAGAGTTTGTCGAGTTTCTTGGATTTCTAGAATAATATATTTTTTGTCAAATATGAGATGACTCCAGCCATTAGTTATTCAGATATACTTCCAGCTCTTTCCTCTCTCTCCTGTCCTGTGACTACTGTTATGCCTAAGTTGATACTTTCCATGGTGTCCCGTAAGTCTCTAAAGATTTTTCTTTTTTTTTCTTTTTTTCTTTCTCTTCATCTGATTGCATAATGTCAATTAACCTATACTTACGTTTGACGATTTCTTCTTCCACCTGCTTACATCTGCAATTGAGCTCCTCTGATAATTTTTTTTTTTTATTTTGGATATTATACATCTCAACTCCAGAGTTTCTTTCTGATACGGTTGTCCCTTGTTATACAGGGGAGGTTCCAGGACCTTCTGAGTATACTAAAATCCATACATACTGTGTAAACTGTGTATATACAAAGACAGCCTTTCATAGAAATGGGTTTTTGCATCCCATGAATACTGTATTTTCAATCTGCATTAGGTTGAAAAAAAATTCACATTCACGTATAAGTAGACCTGCACAATTCAAAGTCATGTTGTTCAATAGTCAACTTGTATATCTATTCTATATAATTGTTGTTATAAACAATGATCTTATTCTTTCCTTTAGTTTTAGTATTTTGAACGTGATTAAAATACTGCTCTGTAGAAGGTCCAGCATCTGTACTACAGGGAAAGTTTCTATTGACTACTTTATCTGTTTGTGCTTCAGTTCAGAGTAGAATTTTGGTACCTTAGGATCAAAGGGGACTAATATAAAAATTTCACAGGCCTTTGCATCTTTCAGATTCTGTCATTGTGGTTGGATGGTATGTCTTCCTTAGGATGCCAGCATGGTGGCAGCATCTCCAGATAAAGCATCTAGGTACACCAGACCTATCAAAGAATAGAGGCATTGCTTCCCATGACTTTTACTTTAATAACCTTTTCAGGAAATGAAGGACTTTCAGACTTCCACAGACTTCCAATTGCAAATTTTCTCTTGTACCCTGCTGACCAGGACTAGAACCCAGTACTTTTCCTTAGATGAGAAGGAGGTGACTGTGATAATAAGGATCTGATATGTGTAGTATGTTTAGCTCTTTTAGCAGCAAATGGATTCTATAAGCAGTTCAGAAGTTTGTGAGTGTGCGCATGCGTGTGTTTTCATGTGTGTGTATGTGCATGTGCATATTTGTGTGTGTGTGTGTGTATCTATTTGGTAGCCAGTAACAATGTCAGTCACAATAAAATATATGTATTGGTTGCTAGAGCTCTAGAAAACCTTAGAAAACATCTAGAATCCACCTTAGAAATCCTACAGCCCTCATTTAACAGTTGAAAAACCAAAACTTAGATTGAATAAATGGCTTGACTGAGTCAATTAAGGACTAGGCGAGAATGACTTCCACTGAACCCTGTTGTTTTCAGGAGTTTAAAAATAAAGTAAGGCTATTCTTAAGAGCAAATTTTCCCCAAAGGGAAAGAAAGCACTTATTTACATTATTCTATTATTACAACTTCCATGACCATGTATTGTCAGCGATAATTTCTAAAGCTGATAATAGGCCCGACATGGTGGCTTACGCTTGTAATCCCAGCACGTTGGGAGGCCGAGGCGGGAGGATCACTTGAGGTGAGGAGTTCAAGACCAGCCTGGCCAACACAGTGAAACCCCACCTCTACTAAAAATACAAAAATTAGCTGGGCGCAGTGGTGCGTGCCTGTAATCCCAACTACTCTGGAGGCTGAGGCAGGAGAATCACTTGAACCCAGGAGATGGAGGTTGCAGAGAGCCAAGATCGTACCACTGCACTCCAGCCTGGGCAACAAAGTGAGATTCCATCTCAAAATAAATACAATACAATACAATACAATACAATAGCTGATAACGAATAAGTAAATAACAATTCAAACTTTGATAATAAAAACGTATGCAAGTATTATTTTTCCTCTCCCAATTGCATTTTAAAATAACTTTTTAGTATATAATGGTTCAGTAAATAATACTAAATAATAATAATACTACTAAAATAAGTCCTTTGGAGATTCAGAGTAGAATTTTGGTACCTTAGGATCAAAGGGGACTAATATAAAAATTTCACAGACCAACTGCAAAGAGTTTTATTTCATTTACATGCCATCTGATATAAATATTTTTAAAAGTATACATTTAGGTCAATATTCATGTTCCAAATGTCTGGATGTCTGGAATCACATTGACCTAGCATTACTCAAATCATAAAAGTATTCATGGAAAATACATACATAAGGAGTCATTAAGCAATCATTTTAGTATGGAATGAATAGTACAATAATAGTTTTAACATGAGTATCTGATACTCTTTCTGTTCTCCCTGAAAACTCCTTGCTGGTGGAGTATTTCTGGTATGAGGGAAGATACATTACTTTCTGGTAATCAGCTGTAAGCAGTAAGATCTTAATGAGTCACACATTTTCACAGAGATACTATAGATGAAGACTGAACATTTCCGGTTAGAGTTTTAGGTAAATGTTTAATCTATTTTTAATGTAGATCGCTACTATAATACATCGCTGGCGTTTTAAAATAACTCGTTCACTCTACAAAAGCTTTTCTTCTGTAGTTACAAACATTTAAGCTTCTAGATGAAACACCTGTCTTAGACTCATCTTGTTTAAGTCCCTGGCTTAACTAAACATGCAGAATGACTGGCAAAATTACCTTCATTTCTTCATTCCAACATTTCAACATGCATCATTTTTTCACTCATACTTTCAACATTCACACCCGTCTATGTGCATAAGGATATTTTGTTCTGGGATATAGAGATTGCCAGGGTGGAGGGAGAATAAAATCAAACAAAAACCAGTCCATGCCTTCAACTAGCTCATAATCACTGAAATCGATTTCTTGTGCCTCAGTGGGAGTGTGATGAGGGAAGGGACACTGGAGATAGCGTGTAGCAGAGGACAGGACAGTGTCTCAGGTGAAAATTAAAGAAAGTTTCCTGGAGAAAATGATATCTGGATGTGAATAAAGTTTAGCTAAGTGTGAGGCAGACAGGAAGTAGGGAAGACTCCTGGTGAACAGAGGAGACAGACATAAAACAGTCTCTTGCATGTGGAGGAACATGAGTGATCCCACTGGCCCATCCGCTGCACCCGCCCACACCTGGCCACAAACAGAGCCCCTTTTGGACAACATTTTACAGTCTAAAATTGAAACTGTCATTCTAAATTACAAATTACATTATAAATACTAGTCCATGCTGAAGGATCCAAAAATATCATCTAAGAGGGAGACTAGAATGAAAAACGAAACGTGGAAGCGTGATGGAAAGTCCATCTGACCAAGGGCAGGATGTGTAAAGTCCTCAGAGGGATGCTCTGCTCTCTAGAGCCTGGGTACAGAATAAGCCAAAAGCTGAGCATGGGCATGGGATCATCAGTTAAGAAACAAGCAAGTGAGATGCTCAAAGCCTGCACTGAGTAATGAGATGCAGGCTGGTAAGAAGTTGTAACTTGTGCCCATGCTGGCAGGCCAAGTTGTATCTTTTTTTAATGTAGTGCTCCTTCTTTAAAATCTGAACAGTTTTTAAAGGACTATATTGGTGGTGACAGTAATAGAGAGGCGGCTATTCGACACATATTTCTGGATGTTAATGTACCTAGTATAGTGCCCTGGTCCAGAACAAACATGCCAAGATAGGTTGCTTTCTATGTTTTATCATAACATAATTTTGAAAGCCTTCTCCCTCCAATATCACTTAAACTTCTTTTTAGTCAAAATATTAGCAAGCTCTGTTGCACTTCAGATGCCAATTGAGGACAACATATGAAAATGTATTCCCTGTTAAAGACCTTAAAGTGATTCTCTTTGTCTCTCTCTCCCATCTCTCTTTCTCCTTCTCTCTTCCTCCTCTTTCTCCACTTCTTCTTCCTCTTCCTCTTTATACTTCTCATATCCTCCTCTTCCTTTTCTTCCTCCTCCTTCCTCCTCCCCATTCCCCTTCTTTATTCTCCTCCTCTCCCTCTTTTTCTCCTCCTCTTCCTTTTCCTGCTTGTATTAGTCGGTTTTCATGCTGCTAATAAAGACATACCTGAAACTGGGTAATTTTTAAAGAAAAAGAGGTTTAATGGACTCATAGTTCCATGTGACTGGGGAGGCCTCACAATCATGGCAGAAGGCAAAAGGCAAGTCTTACATCGCAGCAGGCAAGAGAAAATGGGAACAAAGTGAAAGGGGTTTCCGCGTATAAAACCATCAGATCTCATGGGACTTATTCACTACCATGAGAAGAGTATGGGGGAAACTGCCCATGTGATTCAATTATCTCCCCCGGGTCACTCCCATGACAAATGGGCATTATGGGAGCAAGAATTCAAGATGAGATTTAGGTCTGGCTGGCAAGATGGCCAAATAGCAACAGCTCCAGACTACAATTCCCAGCAAGATCTACACAGAAGGTGGGTAATTTCTGCATTTCCAACTGAGGTACGCAGTTCATCTCATTGGGACTGGTTGGACAGTGGGTGCAGCCCACAGAGGGTAAGCCGAAGCAGGGTGGGCTGTTGCCTCACCTGGGAAGTGCCAGGGGTCAGGGGATTTCCCTGCCCTGGCCAAGGGAAGCCTTGAGGGACTGTGCTGTGAGAACAGTGCACTTCAGCCCAGATGCTGCGCTTTCCCCATGGTCTTTGCAACCTGAACATTAGGAGATTCCCTCCAGTGCCTACACCACCAGGGCCCTGGGTTTCAAGCACAAAATTGGGCAGGCATTTGGGCAGACACTGAGCTAGCTGAAGAAGTTTTTGTTTTCATACCCTAGTGGCACCTGGAATGCCAGCAAGACAGAACTATTCATTCCCCTAGAAAGGGGTCTGAAGCCAGGGGGCCAAGTGGTCTAGTTCAGCAGGTCCCACTCCCATGGAGCCCAGCAGGCTAAAATCCACTGGATTGAAATTCTCACTGCCAGCACAGCAGACTGAGGTCGACCAGGGATGCTGGAGCTTGGTGGGAGGAGGGACATCCGCCATCGCTGAGGCTTGAGTAGGCAACTTTATCCTCACAGCCGGGAAGTTTGAACTAGGTGGAGCCCATCGCAGTTCACCAAGGCTGCTGTGGCCAGACTGCCTCTATAGATTCCTCCTCTCTGGGCAAGGCATCTCTGAAAAAAAGGCAGCAGCCCCAGTCAGGGACTTAGATAAAACCCCCATCTCCCCGGGACAGAGCACCTAGGGGAAGGGGAGGCTGTGGGTGCAGCTTCAGCAGACTTAAACATCCCTGACTGATGGCACTAAAGAGAGCAGCAAATCTCCCAGAACAGTATTAAAGCTCTGCTAAGGGTCAGACTGCCTCCTCAAGTGGGTCCCTGACCCCTGTGTCTCCTGACTGGGAGATACCTCCCAGTAGGGGCCAACAGACACCTCATACAGAAGAGCTCTAGCTGGCATCTGGTAGGTGCCCCTGTGGGATAAAGTTTCTGGAGGAAGGAACAGGCAGCAATCTTTGCTGTCCTGCAGCCTCTGCTTGTGATACCCCGGCAAACAGGGTCTGGGGAGGATCTCCAGCAAACTGCAGCAGACCTGCAGCAGAGGGGCCTGACTGTCAGAAGGAAAACTAACAAACAGAAAGAAAGAGCATCAACATCAACAAAAACGACGTCCACTCAGAGACCCCATCCAAAGGTTACCAACATCAAAGACCAAAAGTAGATAAATCCATGAAGATGTGGAGAAACCAGTGCAAAAAAAAGCTGAAAATTCCAAAGAAACACAATACCTCTTCTCCTCCAAAGTATTACAACTCCTCACCAGCAAAGGAAGAAAACTGGATGGAGAATGAGCTTCACAAATTGACAGAAGTAGGCTTCAGAAGGTGAGTAATTACAAACACCTCTGAGCTAAAAGAGCATGTTCTGACCTAATGCAAATAAGATAAGAACCTTGAAAAAAGGTAAAACAAATTGCTAACTAGAATAACCAGTTTAGAGCAGAACATAAATGACCTGAAGGAGCTGAAAACCATAGCACAAGAACTTCGTGAAGCAAACACAGGTATCAATAGCTGAATTGATCAAGCAGAAGGAAGGATATCAGAGATTGAAGATCAGCTTAATGAAATAAAGTGAGAAGACAAGATTAGAGATAAAAGAATGTAAAGAAACAAACAAAGCCTCCAAGAAATATGGGACTATGTGAAAAGACCAAATTTACGTTTCATTGGTGTACCTGAAAGTAAGGGGCAGATGGAAAACACTCTTCAGGATATTATCCCGGAGAATTTCTCCAAACTAGCAATACAGGCCAACATTCATATTCATTCACATTCATATTCAGGAAATAAAGAGATCATCACAAAGATACTCCTTGAGAACAGCAACCCCAAGACACATAATCATCAGATTCACTAAGGTTGAAATGAATAAAAAAATGTTAAGGGCAACCAGAGAGAAAGGTCTGGTTATCCACAAAGGGAAGCCCATCAGACTAACAGCAGATCTCTCTGCAGAAACCCTACAAGCCAGAAGAGAGTGGGCGCCAATATTCAACTTTTTAAAATAATTTTCAATCCAGAATTTCATATCCAGCCAAACTAAGCTTCATAAGCAAAGGAGAAATAAAATCCTTTACAGAGAAGCAAATGCTGAGAGATTTTGTCACCACCAGGCCTGCGTTACAAGAGCTCCTGAAGGAAGCACTAAATATGGAAAGGAGTAACCAGTACCAGCCACTGCAAAGAAACACCAAATTGTAAAGATCATTGACGCTATGAAGAAACTGCATCAAATAACAGGCAAAATAACCAGCTAGCATTATAATGACAGGATCAAATTCACACATAAAAATATTAACCTTAAAAGTAAATGGGATAAATGCCCCAATTAAAGGATTCAGACTGGCAAATTGGATAAAGAGTCAAGACCCATCAGTATGCTGTACTCAGGAGACCCATCTCCTATGCAAAGACACACATAGGCTCAAAATGAAGGGATGGAGGAATAGTTACCAAGCAAATGGAAAGAAAAAAAAAAAGAAGCAGGTGTTTTTTTTTTTTTTATCAGAGACCCTAGTCTCTGATAAAATGGACTTTCAATAAACAAAGATCAAAAGAGACAAAGAAAGACATTACATAATGGTAAAGGGATCAATGCAACAAGAAGAGCTAACTATCCTAAATACATATGCACTCAATACAGGAGCACCCAGATTCATAAAGCAAGTTCATAGAGACCTACCAAGACACTTAGACTCATACACAATAACAGTGAGAGACTTTAACATCCCACTGTCAATATTAGACAGATCAATGAGAGAAAATTAACAAAGATATTCAGGAGTTGAACTTAGCTCTGGACCAAGCAGACCTAATAGACATGTACAGAGCTCTCCACCACAAATCAACAGAATACACATTCTTCTCAGCATCACATGACACTTATTATAAAATTGACCACATAATTGGAAGTAAAACACTCCTCAGCAAATGCAAAAGAATGGTAATCATAAAAAACAGTATCTCAGACAATAGTGCAATCAAATTAGGACTCAGGATTAAGAAACTCACTCAAATCTGCACAACAACATGGAAACTGAACAACCTGCTCCTGAATGACTACTGGGTACATAACAAAATTAAGGCAGAAATAAAGATGTTCTTTGAAACAATTGAGAACAAAGATACAACATACCAGAATCTCTGTGACGTATTTAAAGCAGTGTGTAGAGGAAAATTTATAGCACTAGATGCCCACAAGAGAAAGCAGGAAAGATCTAAAATCAACACCCTAACATCACAATTAAAAGAACTAGGGACGCAAGAGCAAACAAATTCAAAATCTAGCAGAAAACAAGAAATAACTAAGATCAGAGCAGAACTGAAGAAGATAGAGACACAAAAAAACTCTTCAAAAAATCAATGAATCCAGGAGCTGGTTCTTTGAAAAGATCAACAAAATAGATAGACCACTAGCCAGACTAATAAAGGAGAAAAGAGAGAAGAATCAAACAGACACAATAAAAAATGATAAAGAGGATACCACCACTGATTCCACAGAAATACAAATTACCATCAGAGAATACTATAAACACCTCTATGCAAATAAGCTAGAAAATCTAGAAGAAATGGATAAATTCCTGGACACATACACCCTCCCAAGACTAAACTGGGAAGAAGTCATATCCCTGAATAGACCAATAACAAGTTCGGACATTGAGGCAGTAATTAATAGGCTACCAACCAAAAAAAAGTCCAAGACCAGACGGATTCACAGCTGAATTCTACCAGAGGTACAAAGAGGAGCTGGTACCATTCTTTCTGAAACTATTCCAAACAGTAGAAAAAGAGGGAATCCTCCCTAATTCAGGTTATCAAGCCAGCATCATCCTGATATCAAAACCTGGCAGAGATGCAACAAAAAAAGAAAATTTCAGGCCAATATCCCTGATGAACATTGATAGCAAAATCCTCAATAAAATACTGGCAAATCGAATCTAGCAGCACTTCAAAAAGCTTATCCACCACAATCAAGTTGGCTTCATCCTGGGATGCAAGACTGGTTCAACATACGCAAATCAATAAACATCACATAAACAGAACCAAAGACAAAAATCACATGATTATCTCAATAGATGCAAAAAAACAAAAGCCCTTCTTGCTAAAAACTTTCAATAAACTAGGTATTGATGGAAAGCATGTCAAAATAATAAGAGCTATTTATGACAAACACACAGTCAGTATCATACTGAATGGACAAAACCTGGAAGCATTCTGTTTGAAAACCAGCACAAGACAAGGATACCCTATCTCACCACTCCTACTCAACAGAGTATTGGAAGTTCTGGCTAGGACAATCAGGCAAGAGAAAGAAATAAAGGGTATTAAAGTAAGAAAATATGAAGTAAAATTGTCTCTGTTTGCAGAGGACAGGATTTTATGTTTCAAAAACCCCATTGTCTTAGCCCAAAATATCCTTAAGCTGATAAGTCTCTTCAGCAAAGTATCAGAATACAACATCAATCTGCAAAAATCACAAGCGTTCCTATACATCAATAACAGACAAACAGAGAGCCAAATCGTGAGTGAACTCCCATTCGCAATTGCTACAAAGAGAATAAAATACCTAGGAATACAACTTACAAGGGAGGTGAAGGGCCTCTTCAAGGAGAACTACAAACCACTGCTCAAGGAAATAAGAGAGGACATAAACAAATGGAAAAATATTCCATGCTCATGGATAGGAAGAAACAATATAGTGAAAATGGTCATGAACCCAAAGTAATTTATAGATTCAATGCTACACCCATCAAGCTGCCATTCACTTTCTTCACAGAATTGGAAAAAACTACTTTAAATTTCATATGGAACCAAAAAAGAGCCCACATAGCCAAGACAATCCTAAGCAAAAGGAACAAAGGTGGAGGCATCACGCTACCTGACTTCAAACTATACTACAAGGATACAGTAACCAAAACAGCATGATACTGGTACCAAAACAGATCTATAGACCAATAGAACAGAACAGAAGCCTCAGAAATAACACCATACATCTACAACCATCTGATCTTTGACAAACCTGACAAAAACAAGCAATGAGGAAAGGTTTCCCTATTTAATAGTGTTGGGAAAACTTACTAGCCATATGCAGAATATTGAAACTGGATCCCTTCCTTATACCTTATACAAAAATTAATTCAAGATGGGTTAAAGACTTAAACATAAGACTTAAAACTATTAAAACCCTGTAAGAAAACCTAAGCAATACCATTCAGGAGATAGGCATGGGCATAGACTTCATGACTAAAACATCAAAAGCAATGGCAACAGAAGCCAAAGTTGACAAATGAGATCTAATTAAACTAAAGAGCTGCTGCACAGCAAAAGAAACTATCATCAGAGTGAACAGGCAACCTATAGCATGGGAGAAAATTTTTGCAATCTATCCATCTGACAAAGGGCTAATATCCAGACTCTACAAAAAACTTAAACAAATTTAGAAGAAAAAAAATTCCCATCAAAAAGTGGGCAAAGAATATGAACAGACACTTCTCAAAGGAAGACATTTATGCAGCCAACAAACATGAAAAAAAGCTTATCAGCACTGGTCATTAGAGAAATGCAAATCAGTACCATAATGAGATACCATCTCATGCCAGTTAGAATGGGGATCATTAAATATCAGGAAACAACATGCTGGAGAGAATGTGGGAAAATAGGAACGCTTTTACACTGTTGGTGGGAGTGTAAATTTTTTCAACCTTTGTGGAAGACAGTGTGGTGATTCCTCAAGGATCTAGAGCTAGAAATACCATCTGACCCAGCAACTTCACTACTGGGTATATACCCAAAGGGTTATAAATTGTTCGACTATAAAGACACATGCACACGTATGTTTATTGCAGCACTGTTCGCAATAGCAAAGACTTGGAACCAACCGAAATGCCCATCAATGGTAGACTGGATAAAGAAAATGTGGCACATATATGCCATGGAATACTAGGTAGCCATAAAAAGGATGAGTTCCTGTCCTTTGCAGGGACATGAATGAAGCTGGAAACCGTCATTCATAGCAAACTATCACAAGAACAGAAAACCAAACACCGCATGTTCTCACTCATAAGTTAGAGGTGACCAGCGTAAACACATGGACACAGGGAGGGGAACATCACACACCAGAGGCTTTTGGGGAGTGGGGGTTAGGGGAGGGATAACATTAGGAGAAATACTTAATGTAGATGATGGGGTGACGGGTGCAGCACACTACCATGGCACGTGTATACCTATGTAACAAACCTGCACATTCTGCACATGTACCCCAGAACTTAAAGTATACTTTTTTTAAAAAGATGAGATTTGGTTAAGGACCCAGGCAAACCATATCTCTCCTCTTTTTCTTCCTCCTGTTGCCTCTCCTCTTCCTACTCCTCCCACTCTTCCTCTCCTCCTCCTCACTCTCCTTTTTCTTCCAAATAGATTTGGCAGTACAGTAGTAAGCTTTCAAATAAAACAGAGTGCATTCAGGACAAGTCATATTCAGAATATTCTGCCACCCAGGTACCTTTCACTGCCAATGAGTTGTAAGTTCCAAAAAAGCAGAAACTTGAGTGGCAAGGTAGATGGGTATAGAAAATGCCATAAAATCAAGGGACGAAGGCTTCACTATCATATGAAAACCAAGAATAAACAAAAATAGTGAGTCTTTTCAGATTATAAAATACATTTCTCACAAAATATAGTAGCAAAGTCAAGAAAGTAAACATATATATAAGTATACACACTTACTAACAACAATCCCACATATAGTTGATTGGTCCAAATCCTAGTAGGTTTACTTCTATATCTAATTTTTTATCGAATTCATGGTATGCATTAATTCAGTGCCTTGCTTTATGAATGAAATAATATAAGTAAAGCACTTAGCACAGTTCCTAGAACATGTAAGTGCAATACAAGTGTTTCCTCTGACTAGTATTTATCTTGGGCTGAGCTCTGAGTTTACATAAAATCACTTATATGACCCTCACAAGAATCATTTAAAGTGGGCTCTATGATTGTCCTATTTTTGAAATGATGAAACTTAAGTGCAGAGAAATTGACTTCCCTAATAACACACCACAGACTTGTGATGGAGTCAGAACATTAAGCCATGCAGTGAGTTTCCACATTTGGTGTTCTTAACCTCTGTGCTATTTTGGGAGACTGCAGCAAATAATAGAGACACCAAAGCTGTGGTGACCATTGATTTTTCCTTTCTAGCATTCTCAACTCTTCTTTGTGTTGCAGCAGGTTAGTTTTCTCCAGGCAGCTATTATTCTACTTTGGATGCAGACTTGTTGGCACTGCCAATCTAGATGTCATTATGTAAGGGTAGAGCGGGCAGCTACACACTGCTAAGTTGTCATGGGTTCGCGCTTCCCATCAGGTGATTTGGAGGGTTCCATCAATGGACTTGGCACAGGAGAGACTGCATTCATTGCATGTTCTTCACTAGTGTCAGGTGATTGAGTGCTTTTATTCAACTATTACATAATGAACACTTGAAGAGCTTCCAGGTTGTTTACAGTTTGTCAGACATCGAGTATGCTTCATGTATTTGATCTGAAATAAAATTCAGTAGGGTAACACACCCACACTTTGGTTGAAAGCAAACAAAAGAGTCAAGATTTAAAGCATGTATGCCTCTGGTCATTCTATTCTGCTACCCTGCCCACCACAATGTGAGAGCAGCTCTTCCCTGGGTATCAAGGTGGACATACAGCGACAAACTGTGTGATTCCTGCTGTCACTAACCATAAAGATACAAGAAAACCTACACCCGTGAAAATGTAAACGGTATGAGTGATCTGGCAGTATAAATGCTAAACACATCATACAAAGAGAAGATACAGAATGGGGAGGATTGTAGAGTTGTTAAGGAGGGTTCTCCTCTAGCTGCAAAATCTATTGCTTCTTTTTAGTAACTGAAGAGTCTTATCAGCAAAACCATTTTAGTGCATTAGAAAGTATGTTCACCTCCTTTAATTCATCCAGCACAAGGGTTCTCCAAGGGTGGCACCCAGGAACACTTTATAAATGGAAATGCTCAGATCCCTAACAAGGGATCTCAGAAGCAATTTCCTTGCAGACCTGTTGAGTCAGGACCTCTAGAGTGAGGCTCAGACCTTGTCACGTTTTCTTATTAACCATTCTTTGTCCAACCCAGTATGTAAGCTTTCAGCCCTAATTGCTTCTGTGAGTCTTTGTTTTTCTTGTGAGGGCTCCCATGCCTATGTAAAAATTACTATATCGGAGGCCGAGGCGGGCGGATCACAAGGTCAGATCGAGACCATCATGGCTAACATGGTGAAACCCCGTCTCTACTAAAAATACAAAAAATTAGCCAGGCGTGGTGGCGGGCGCCCGTAGTTCCAGCTACTCGGGAGGCTGAGGCAGGAGAATGGTGTGAACCCGGGAGGCAGAGCTCGCAGTGAGCAGAGATTGTGCCACTGCACTCCAGCCTGGGCAACAGAGCAAGACTCTGTCTCAAAAAAAAAAAAAAAGAAAAAAAATTACTATATCAAATCTATATGCTTTTCCCTTGCTAAAAATCATCTCCCCATGTCATTCTGATGCATGTTCAAGTTTGAGAACCACTGGTTGAATTCAGGGGTCTGTGAACTTTTTCTGTAAAAACCTAGAGATGAAATAGTTTAGCCTTTGGGAGCCGTGTGGTCTTGTCCCAACTACTCAGCTCTGCTGTAGTAGTGTGAGAGCAGCCATGGCAAGAACATACCTGAGTGTTCATGGCCATTTACATCAAACTTTCTTCAGGGACACTGAGATTTAAATTTCAAATAATTTTCATGTATCACAATGTACTCTCTTCTTCTTTTGATTTATTTCAACTATTAATCAGTATAAGAAGCATATCTGGCTTTTGGGTTGTACCAAAACAAGCGGCAACTGGATATGGCTTCATCATTTCCCAACTCTGTTGCATGGCATGGCCTTTTATTCCAGCAGAGTTTTTATGGCATGCCTCAGCTCTGCCATGCACATATTAGCTGTGAACAATGGAAACTTGTCTCACATCAAGCGTCAGTTACATCACCTATAAAATGGAGTTAATGGCCGGGTGCGGTGACTCACGCCTGTAATCCCAGCACTTTGGGAGGCCGAGACGGGTGGATCACGAGGTCAGGAGATTGAGACCATCCTAGTTAACACAGTGAAACCGCGTCTCTACTAAAAATACAAAAAATTAGCCGGGCGTGGTGGCGGGCACCTGAAGTCCCAGCTACTCGAGAGGCTGAGGCAGGAGAATGGCGTGAACCCGGGAGGCGGAGCTTGCAGCGAGCCGAGATCAGGCCCACTGCACTCCAGCCTGGGCGATAAAGCAAGACTCTATCTTTAAAAAAAAAAAAATGGAGTTAATAATATTTTCTCATAGGAGTTTTTGAGGCAATATATGTTTAAAAAAAAAAAAAAAAAAAAAAAAACCTCTCACAAAGTGGGTGCTCCGTATGTGTGAGTCCTCTACAGTGTTTTCATAATCTTTCATTTTGCGAGTAAACTGCTACAAAAATAAAGTGTGTTCTTATGGCACGACATTTGCCCAGAACAGTAGTGACTCTTGAAATACATTCTCTCTAACAAGGGATCTCAGAAGCAATTTCCTTGCAGAGGCAGCACTCCGCCTTCCCTCAGCAGGCTGTGGTCTAATCCAAAGTTTGCAGGTCCGGATATCCATGTCAGACCCAGGACTCGGACTATAGCTTCTTCACTGATGACCAAGACAGTAACAGATAGTTCCAATTAGAAAACAGAAGGAGTAAAGCCATTTTCCCTTCCTTCAAACCACACCACCACCAAGGAAACATGTTTGCATTTTGAAATGTATAACTGTGGATAATTTTCACACCTGCAAATAGAGTTAGGTAGGTGTGAGCGGGCCACCTGTGCTGAAGGTAAAGAATTGGCACCCAGTGGAGCAGCTGGGCACACAGAAGTGCCCAATATCTGTGTATTGTTTGATTGGCTACTTATTTGGCAAAGAAAATATCCTGGTGAGTTGCTAATTAAGGCAAGTCTAGCCCTTGGCAAAACTGAATAAAGTGAAGTATGTCTTTCAAATTGTCATCTATGCAATGTGTATGCCACCTGTTTTAAGCAACCTCTGTTGCAGCCAGAGGAAACAAAAATAAGTTATTTGGGGGGGGGGAAATGTGCTATTTATTCATTTTGCAGCTTGACATCCATTTCAATTACTAGTTTGCCAAGGGAAGTTTTGTAAATGGTATACTGTGCTAAGAGCAGACAATACATATTTGCTGCATCACCTTAAACAAGTAACTTAATGATCTGGCATTTTCCTTATTTTCAAAAGTAGTAAGACTAAGGCTCAGAGGAGTGATATGAAATGATACGTGCTTGAGAAGAGGTGCAGTCAGCCTTTGTTGCTGGAACCAGCTCCCAGGGCTCCCAGAAAGCACACGTCCCAACTCCAAGCTCTGTGAGGGCATATTGGTAGCTTGCAATCAGCCCAGTGGGGGTACTTAACATACAAACAGGGCTTTTTTTCAGTTAGGGATTTAAAAAACTGATTGATTGGTTGGTTGGTTGGTTGGTTGGTTGGTTGGTTGGTTGGTTGATGGAGAACTGGCTCTTAAATGCTTAATAGCACACCACTGGACCCTTTCAAACTCCTATCCCAGGTGATTCCCTACACACTGTCCTCCTCAATGTGGAAAAAATAGTTTTGTGCCTGACATTTCAGGCTTTAACCAGAAATTACAGGGGAGATATGTTCAGGAAATGAGGTCTTTATTGGCATTATGGAATTATTGTTGTACTTTGGGGCTCCATTTAATCATAAAGCTCAATACTTTGAAGAAGGGGATGGATGATGACACAACAAAGTTGGAGACAAAGTTAACAAAGGCTGCCTATTCATCAACTTGGAGCACATATTATTAATTCATACACCTTATTTGAGCAGAAGCTTGAGGGTGTGGGAAAGGAGAGAGGTTTGTTCAGTAAAAGGGGAAATGTATTGAGAAAATCTCTGGTTGACAAGCGTTCTATTAAGGTAGAATTTTAGGAAATGAGAGAGACCTTCTAACTGTTTTTCAGATACATTTGGTAGTCCTTGCTTGGCTGGAAAGGCACAAGTAAAGAGTTTGAGGACATTTTCAAAGATAAAGGCTCATGTAACTTTAGGGGAGGAGATTTTTCATGGAGGCCAATGGGGGCCTTTTTTTGTGACAAAACTGTTATAATGTTGCTAATGGCATTTGGCTGTCATGGAAGGAATTCTCAGGAAAAATAACTTTTTGTCATAAATGTCAGATAGTTTATTAAGCTAACCAGGCTATCTACTTGGATAAATACATCTGGGAAGCTCTTGGAATCATAGCAAAATTTTGTGGATTTAAGTTAACTAGACTGGATAAGAGCATGCTTTCATAAAAATCAAAATCTTATGGAAACTTTGAACCAATATTGATGTACATTAAAATAATGTTCACTAATTTTCACATTCCATTCGCTAACCCTGTACAGAAGTGGAGGAAACATTTTCACTTTGTAAATAAATTATTAAGGCTTGAATAGTAATTTGATATCACTTTGCCAAATATTTAGAATAATACAGAGCATTTAAATAGATTTTCTGAGCAGAAGATTTGTGGCTCAGTTTGAATACCTCAATGACAGGAAGCTCGCTACTTCAGGAAACAAAGTATTTTTTTTTTATTCCAGCTCTTTTGAGGTATAATTGGCAATGTTCAATGTGTACAATGTGATTATATGTGTGTGTGTGTATATATACGTGTGCATGTACTGTGTAATGATTACAAAAATAAATTAATCAACTGATCCATCACATTTATTGTGTGTGTGTATGTGTGTTTGTGTGTGTGTGTGGTGTGGATCCTTGCAATTTATTCTCCTAGAACATTTCAAATAAACAAAATAGTACTTTGTAACTATAGTGACCATGCTGTACAGTAAATGCCAGAATTTATTCACCTCAAAGTGAAACTTTGTATGTGACCCGCCCTCTGGAACTCACTATTCTTCTCTCAAAACAAAACAGTTTAGGTGTCAGAGAATCCTTGCTATTGTTCAACCAAGATCTCCCTCTGTTGTTCTTCAATCCATTGCCTACATGTTGGCCTCCAGAACAACATAGCTTCTTTCTCATAGCCAGCCGGCAGTTCATGAGGGCAGGCAACAACTGATTTCCTCCAGCTCTTCTGTGTGATAAGCACTCTCAGCCCTCCCAATGATCAAATCAAAACCTGCATTGTGAGACTCCTCAGACTTCGCTCTGACCTCCGGAGCAGAGCAGTCATACGTTAACATGTTTCTGAATAGTGGGACACCATATTAGAGTTTGGATTGGGCAGTACTGAAGGTAGTGAGAAAGATACACTCTATGATATCTTAAAATTGTTAATATTAATTGTCAAGGCAATGGAAATATCCAAAGTTGATATCTATTACTCAACACTTCTACTATGAGCAAGCATGAATACCAAGTCAGATGGCTCCCTCTTCCACAAACTTCTTTTACGTGTTTCTGTAATGACATTAGAGAGTTCAATATTATATGACCTGAATATCTAAAAGAGAAACTGAAATTAATTTATTCTTGTCTTTTCCCTGAATTTTGCAACATCTCATTTCCTAAAGTCACAAGTCTGACTCTCACTAAAAATTTGAATTACCATATGATCCAATAATCCCCCTTCTGGGTACATATCTCAACGAATTGAAGGCAGGGTCTTAAAGAGGTATGTATACACCCATGTTCATAGGAACATTATTATTCACTGGAAATTAAAAGCCAATGAAGTGTCTATGAATGGGCAAATGGACAGACAAAATGTGACCTATTCACACAATGGAATATTATTCAGCCTTAAAAAGAGAGGAAATAAAGACATATGTTACAACATGGGTGAACATTGTAGACAGTATGCCGAGTGAAATAAGCTAGTTGCAAAAAAAAAAAAAAATAACCATACAATTCCATTCATATGACATACTTAGCATAGTGAAATTCATAGAAACAGAAAGTAGTATGGTAGTTGTCAGAGGCGAGGGAAGAGGGGAAAACGGAGAGTTTATTAGCGGGTGCAGAGTTTCAGTTTTCAGGATGAAAAGAGTTCTGGAGATGGATTGTGGCGACAGTTGCACCACAATGTGATTGTACCGTGTCATCTATATGTTGCTACAATTTTACAAAGGTATCAAAGGCACTGTTTTTTGTTTGTTTGTGTTTTTTTCTTTTTTTTTTTTTTTCAGAGTCTTGCTCTTGTCACCCCGGGTTGGAGTGCAGGGTGGTGATCTGGGTTCACTGCACCCTCCACCTCCTTCAAGTGTTTCTCCTGCCTCAGCCTCCTGAGGAGCTGGGATTACAGGTGCTAGCCACCACGCCCGGCTAATTTTTTGTACTTTTAGTAGAGATGAGTTTTGCCATGTTGGCCAGGCTGGTCTCGAACACCTGACCTCAGGTGATCCGCCCGCCTCGGCCTCCCAAAGTGCTAGCGTTATAGGCGTGAGCCACCGCACCGGGCCAAAGACAGTTTTTAATGGAAGGCGACTTAATGCAAATTATGTGAACACGTAGGATCCCCATCCTAGCTCCATGTGGACTTCTTCGTCTGCATTAGCAAAGCTGTGCATAGCTGGTACCTCTCCAGTGGCATTACTTTCTCTCTGCCTTTCCATATCTCCACCTTAATGAATTCTACAGTATGTCATGATGACTTCTTGGTGGCTTTAATCTCGTTTGAGCAGATAGTTAAAATACTGGCAGACCAGGTTTAAACATCAAATAAAAATGTTTCTTCCTGACTCCGACATGCTATTTTTGAAGAAAAATAGTACTACCTTTATTATTCATTCTTTTATTCACTTTGACATAGATTGTCTGTCCTTCAATAATTCAACCTGATAATTTATTTAAAGAATATAATCCAGATATTAAAAAAGTAAACCAAAAACTCCTCCAGAGTTCGAGCTATGAGCAAGTATAATTCTATCCTTTTACAGAGAGAAATATTAATTGAATATTTATATCCTTGTATTTTTGTTTAAAATTTGTAGGTATACTTTGTATGTATTTAAATGTCAGATATTTGTCACATGGGGAATGCTGTGCAAAGAATAGTAAATACAAATCAAGTTCTATTAATCTCCCAAGATTTAAAAGTATAACTGTTTGCTTTCATTTTTAATATATACTAAATCTAATCCTCTCAATAAAATACTAAATGTAAATTGCTCCCCAATTTGCTAGTTCTGCACAAAATTTTAAGTTAGTAAATGAAAACAATCTCTTCCTCTCTAAATAGCAAATAACATAATTAAATAAAATTAACCAAATAGCATGCAAAGAGTAATATTAAATATGTATCTTGATAAGATTTAAATAATGTTTAGTATTATATATTCGCTTTGTAATGTACTTATTTGTTTATTGTTTTCTATTTCTTATAAATATTTTATTGCTTCATTAGTTAATTACAGTATGCTTTATGATTTCTAAACACAGGCATTAATTCTCTGTGAACTAAACCATTGTGTCTAGTATTAAAGACTGCTGAGGCATTCTCTACCTTATGATAATGGCTACATTATCAAAAAAGTCTTTTTGAAAAACAAAGATCATTAACTCCTTATTCATTGACGTATATTTGACCTACTTTCAGAATAGCAATCCTCACTAAGTACTTCGTGGTCTTTTAGGTGGTGTTCTTGAAAGTCAGCATGTTATACTTCAAAGAGTTGCAAGTTTGTTTAAAGGAGGAGAATATACATAGTTTTGTCTTTGTTGGCCATATTGTCTGTGTTTCAATTACTAAATTCTGCCACTGTGTCATAAAGAAGCAATGAACAATACATAAATGCATGGAAGTGGCTGTGTTCCAATGAAATTTTATTTATGAAAATGGAAGTTTACATTTTATATAATTTCCATGTTTCCTAATATATTATTCTTTTTATTTTTTCAACCATAAAAAAACTCTTTATTCAAAAATAGGCTAGATTTGATAATATTAAGAGCAATGATAACAATGATAAGATTTTTTTTGGTAGGTAGGATGATGGTCTCATTAATCAACTAGTGTTCTTTTTATGTTTATAGGCAGTGTTCTCACAAAAACTCAGAACACAAAAGGCATAAGTACCCCCATGATATTTAGTGGTCCTTATGATTACATGACTATGAATGTCCATAAGACATCCTGTAGTCAAGAAAAGAAGATACAATGTCTTTACATTCTTTGAGGCTCCTATTTCCTGTATGACACACATGTGATAACAGACTCATGAAAGTAAGAATCAAAATTGTGTATAGATAGATAAATAAACAGATACATAATTAAAGAGAGATTGAGAGAGAGAGAGAGAGAGAGAGAGAGATTAATGGGGAGGGAGAGGCTGAGCAAGCCTGGCATATAAACACCTAATGATAAACACTTAATACCAGCAGAAATATGATTAATAGTTACTAATATTTTATTCATAATTATCTTCTTTTCTCTTTTGAGCTTTACTATGACTAATAATAAAAAATATGTTTTTTTAAATATAAAATACGTAGGGAACCCTGAGGAAGCAGTCTCAACTTGGAAACCGTTCCACAAAATTATTATACTACACACTAGATGGTCCGGCCATCTAGATGGTCTGGCAAATTTATCCCTGTGAGGGGTTTTCAGAATCATCTGTAAAAGGCTTTCTTCCTAACTGAAGAACAAGTATAGAAATGCGTATTTTTTACAAGAGTATGATCCAGGCGTAGGGTGTGGCAGAGCAGGTGGAGATGGTGGGGAAGAAGACTGTGGACCACTGTGAGTACAGTGGATCTATGACTCAGACTGTTCTCTGGCTTATCTTGTGTGCATGTTTTTCCATGCGAGACTCATGGAAAACTCACAGAAACAAAACAACATTTCTCTTGCATCTCTATAAGATTAAAGAGAACATAGGTTGGGACTCTTTCATAGCCTATTTGCCAAATGTTTCTTGTTTCCTTGTTTCCAGTAAGTGAAAACATGAGGAAGGCAAGATGACCTTAAAAGCAAGCCAAATCAGAGTAATCATTTGTAGACACTGCGTTCCAGGGGGCATCAGGAGCATCTTGACAAGTTTGGACATTCTGGTCTTCACCCCAAGTGTTATCAGCACCATGAAATCTCACGATATCTTGTTAGGAGAGTCAAGAAAAAAATGGCAGCCACCATTGAGCAGGCATAAAAACACATAAGAAAATAGTGTCTGCCTGAGAATGCCCAGAGTTCTTGAACTATTTCAGAAGTCTAGAGCCTGTCTCCAATTTCAGTAAGGCAGTTTTGACTGGTAGCTAATTTCTAACACCAGAACGTAGGAAAACATGAATTATAGACATGTGGAATTGTGGGTGTTTAGATCAACATATTACAGAACCAAACTAAACTGAAGACAAATAATGTTATTTTTCCAACGTTGCAAAAATAATTAGACTTATACAAGGAGTGACAAAAAACTGAGTGAATTGTCCTTCCCTCTTCTTTCCTTTCCCAATTTTGTTATTAAAATGTTCTTTCATGTATGCTGTCTTAATTTTAGTACTGATGAACCTCTCTCAGCTTCTCAGTTCTATTGTAAATACACACACATGCACACACACACGAAAGCTGAATAAATCAGCCTATATAAAAAAAAAAGTTTTATTTTCTTTTTCACTGTTAAGAAAAAATGAAAACAAACAAACAAAAAAACTTGGGCTATTTAAAGCAGGACTGGGACAGAGATTAATTCACATGGAGTCTGATAAAAGTTGTTATTCTTTTGGCATTTAAGGTACAACTGAAGACCTTAAACCTTTATTATGGAAGATAGGATTCTTCCTCATGATAAGCAACAATATGCTATAGAAAAGTAAAATAATGATGTTATGTTGATGTGTTTGCTTCGTAATGCCTGGATAGTTTCTGAGTAGAGGAAAAAATTTCCAGTCTGGTAAATTCTTCAGGTTTATCTTTAAGCCTTCCAATGACCAAACAGAGAACTAAGACCATATGGCTCATGAGAGAAAATAACTAATGCCCTTTGTAAATTGCAAATTTCCTCATTTAAATCTAAGTGAATCAATGTTGGTGTTTTTCATCTTGGAAAGTAGAACAAGCCTTAGTTTATCTCATGGGTAAACTTTATGGACAGATTTAGGAAGAATCCAGCCTACGCTATAGTGAGACAGCCAAGTATAAAGGGGTCCTGGAGAAACTCTGATCAGCCTGCAGGTGGGGAGGAGTGCGCACTGGGGTGGATCCTTGGGAAGCTAGCATCCTTTGCAGGGCGAGGAGCCTGCCTCTCCTGTTCGGGGGGTAACGGGGATTCAATCTGTGAGGCAGGAAACCTACTTGCAGGACTCCCACTTTGCTGAGAGTCCCCGTTTCCCCCTTTTTTTTTTTAACCTTTTCACCCAGTAAACCCTGTTCTTCTCACCCTTCAAAGTGTCTGCAAGCTTAACCTTTCATGATTGTGTAATACAAATCAGGCTAAGGAGAAAGTCCTACAACAATAGTATTCAATCTTTCAAAATATTTCATAGTTAATTTGGCCCACAATGAAGATCGCAAAACAGTCTTCAAAGTCTAATCTCTAGACTCAGTTTAGAAGAATGATGTTTTAAAATATTTTAGTTAATTATGAAGATAGACAGTAAATATTTAAAGATATACAATACAGCAATATAATAGATATTCACATAAAAAATTGTGAAAAGAGTATCAAACACTGCAAAAGCACTTTGGAAACATTTTCCTTGCAGTGGAACTTATCAAGACATTATTATTTAAAATTTATACATTTTGATAGTAAACATTTCAAATAAAATCTAAAGGAAATATTAACTCTTATTAAACCAAAGAGGACTCTTAACATCTATTCGCCTTTTACTTCAGTACAATTAAAAGCAATTTGTGGATGGAATCATTCTTCTGAGGAAAATAGGAAAAGCATGAATCCCCTTTAAAAATTATGGTAACTATTTTCTTCTAAATAGTTAAGTCATAATAGGAAAAATGTCCTGATACAATTAAAAAAAACACCCACAATACTAAGAACTAAGAAAATTATGACTTTAATTTAAAAGAATCTACTTATGTCAAGATTGATAAGAATCAGATGTTGGAATTAGCTGACAAGGAATTGAAAGAAGATATCATAAAAGAGTTTCAACAATTATTACAAATTATGTAGAAACGAATGAAAAAGCATAAAATATCCATAAAGAAAAAAACTACAAAAAAAGATTCAAATGGAAATTATAGAACTGAAAAATAAAACAATCTTAATTTAAAAACTCGCTGGATGTTCTTAACAATAGATTGAATATAATAGAGAGTAGAAATGGTACACTTGAGGAAAGAACAATAGAATTTACACAGTCCATAAAAAGAAAGAAGATACATACCAAAAAAATATATAGAAACAACTTTATATTATCCAGGTACAGAGAAAGAAGAGAAAGAGCATAGAGGTGCCAGGATATTTGAAAAAATATTAACTGAAAAATTCCCATGATATTCAAGACACCTACTCATACATACAAGATGCTAAACAATTCCCAAACAGAATAAAACCCAAAAAAGTAATATCAGAACACATCATAATTATACCGTTTAAGGATAAAGAATGCCAATTCAAATGACAGATTTCTTGCCTTAATCCATAAGGCAACAAGGAATTGGCACAGTATCTTCAAGTGCTAAAAAAAAGTTACATTGTCCATGAATTTTTTATCCACCAAAAATATGTTTCTGGAACAAAGGAGAAACTGAAGCATTCAAAGACAAAGGAAGACTTTTTTAAAAAAGTCTCTAACAGGCCGGGCACAGTGGCTCATGCCTGTAATCCCAGTAGTTTGGGAGGCCAAGGTGGGTGGATCACTTGAGGCCAGGAGTTCGAAACCCGCCTGGCCAACATAGCAAAACCCTGTCTCTGCTAAAAACACAAAAAGTTAGGTGGATGTGGTGGTGCACATCTCTAATCCCAGCGACTCGGGAGTCTGAGACACAAGAATTGCTTGAACCTGGGAGGCGGAGGTGGCAGCGAACCGAGATGTTTCCTGCACTGCCCTTCAGCCTGGTTGACAGAGCAAGACTCTGTCTCAGGAAAATAAAATAAAATAATAAAAGAAGCCTCTAACAGACCTATCTATCCTTCTAAATTGGCTAAAAGAGGTGGGGTGTGGTAGTGGCTCATGCCTTGCCTGTAATCCCAACTTTTTGGAAGCCAAGGTGGGAGGATCACTTGAGGCCAGGAGTATGAGACCAGCTTGGGCACCATAGAAAAACCCAATCTCTACACAAAATAAAAATATTTTATAAAAAATTCAGCCAGGCATGGGGATGTATGCCTGTAGTCCTGGCTACCTTGGAAGCTGAGGAGGGAGGATGGCCTGAGCCCAGGAGTTCGAGGCTGCACTGACCTATGATTACACCACTGCACTCCAGCCTGGGTGACAAAGCAAGACCCTGCCTCTTAAAAAGATGTTTGGCTCCATCCATGTCTCTGCAAAGGACATGATTTCATTCCTTTTTATGGTTGCATAGTATTCCATGGTGTATATGTGCCATATTTTCTTTATCTGTTCTATCGTTGATGGGCATTTAGGTTGATTTCATGTATTTGCTATTGTGAATGGTGCTGCCATGAGCATGAACATGCATATGCATTTATAACAGAATGATTTATATTCCTTTGTGTATATACCCAGTATTGCTGGCTCACATGGCACTTCTGCCTCCAGGTCTTTGAGGAATCATCACACTGTCTCGCACAATGGATGCCATGCACAGGAATGGAGAAACAAATACCACATGCTGTCACTTATAAGTGGGAGCTGAAGGATGAGAAAACATGAACACATGACGGGGAACAACACACACTGGGGCCTGTTGGAGGGTGGGGTTGGGAGGAGGGAGAGCATCAGGAAGAATAGTTAATGGATGCTGAGCTTAATACCTAGGTAATGGGATGATCTGTGCAGCAAACCACCATGGCACACATTCACCTATATAACAGACCTGCACATCCTGCACATGTATCGATAAACTAAAAAAAAAAAAAAACTTGAAAAAAAAACCTCAAAATGAACCAATGACCTAAATATAAGAGCTAAGGCTCTAGGCCAAAAAGAAAATCTGGCATTGACCCAATAGCACTTAAAAAAAAAAAAAAAAGAAAAGAAAAGAAAGAAAAAGAAAAAAAAATAATTGGAGCATAAAGAAGGAAGAAAAAATAAAATAAAATGCTAGCAGAAATACGTGAAAACACAATACAGTATACTGTTTTGTGTGAGTTTTGCATCATATTCGATGACTGAAACAAAAATCATGACCCCATCTGATACTTAATACAATAATATTTTAAGTGGGCAAGATAAGGATTCTAAATTAAAACGAGGTTTCCAGTCTTCATAGTTCCCAGGACGTGGTAAAACATTCACACAAATACAGCAACTCATAACTGGCAGGTTTTGGAAACTGCAACTTGAAGCAAAATTTAAGCAAAACTTATAACGAAAATAATTTTTAACAATGTTTTTGACGTCACCTTTGTAAAAATTATTAACAGTGAGAAAATGTTGACCGTGAAGAGACCTGATCTAATCAACTCTACCTTGCCTTTCACCTCCAAATTGCTCTTGATCAAGCTAACTTTGGGAGAAATTTAGTTTATAGTTAAATATCATTTCATTTAAATGATAATAGCCCTTCCCAAAACTAAACTGCTTCTGTAAAACTAATGAGAGTCCACAAGGTTAGGATTATGAGAGGGGCCGAAATTCTGCTAAAATGTAGGCATAGTTAAAGGATAATCATCTATTGCCGCAGAAGTCACAAGTTTTATAACTTCCTCAATTACTCCAGCAAGTAACATCACTATTGTAAAACCTAAGAGTGGCTTTCTGAGATGTCTTTTCAGACTTTCGCATTTCTAACAACTAGATGACTTTATGTGGACCTGCAACTCATGATTCAACCAGTTCTGTGGCCCCACTCAGTAGCGAACGCAGCATACAGTGTCTATTTTCCACACCCTCAATTTTTTCTTTTTCTTTTTCTTTTTCTTTTTTTTTTTTTTTTTTTGAGACAGGGTCTCACTTGTTGCCCTGGCTAGAGTGCAGCGACACAGTCTTGGCTCACTGCAGCCTTGACAACCCCGGGCTCGAATGATCCTCCTACCTCACCCTCCTGAGTAGCTGTAATCACAGGTGTGCAGCACCACTCCTGGCTAATTTTTGTGTAGAGATGGAGTTTCTCTGGTCTTGAACTCCTGAGCTCAAGTGATTCTCCCATCTCAGCCTCCCAAAGTGCTGGGATTACAGGTACGAGCCAGTGTCCCCCAGTGACAGCCCTATGATTTCGTCCCCAGTAAATTAGCATTCCCCTTTCGCAGACCCTTGCCCTCCAACTATCTTTAAAAATCCCTAGCCTCTAAATTTGGGGGAAGATTAATTTCAGCAATAATAAAACCCTGGTATCCAGTTGAGCTGGCTGTATGTGCAGTGAACTCTTTCTCTATTGCAGTTCCTCTGTCTTGAGAACTTGGCTCTGTCTGGTGAAAAATTGCTGTACATCATTTCTCTTAAATTTGCAATTTCCAAGAACCTATCGACCACATTAAGTAAGGACTTACTCTACTTGGATGTGACATATGTATGTTGTACAACTCAGAGCAACAACTATGAAAACTAAACGGATACACTAAAAACACTATTCAAAATCAACATAGTTTTTTTCAAAAATCACCAACTTACCTACCAAATAAGCAAACAAAACTAATAGAAGTCAAATATTAAAGCGGCAGACAAGTGTTATCATAATAATTACCTTAAATGTAAAAATTCTAAATACGCCAACCACAAGATATAGATTAGCAGAGGGCATAAAGCAACATGACTCAACAATTTGCAATGCACAAGAAACAATTTAAAATTCAATGATGTAGCTACATTCAAAGTTAAAAGATGGAAAATAATTTACCAGGCATACACTAATAAAAACTATGTTAAAAATAAGAGTGGCTTTGTTAACATATGGCAAAGTGGACTTCACAGCAAGCAAAATTACTAGACAAAGATTACCATTATATCATGATAAAGAATCAAACCACCACCAATACATTACAATCTTAACGATGTACACACCAAAAGTTGGAACTTCAAATGAATGATGCAAGAACTGACAGCACTGGACAACACAATCAATGAACAGGTTCTAACTGATATACACAGCATATTCCACCCAAAACCAGAATACATAAAAATTTCAAGTACCTTTGGGACATACATTAAGTTGTTCCATATCCTGCATCATAAAACAACCCCTAACACATTTTTAAAAATTTCAAACACATTTCAAATACATATTTTAATGATAGCAGAATCAAACTAGAAATAAGTAACAGAAAGTCAATAGCAAAATCGCTAAACACCTGGAAATTAAACAATATGCTCCAAATAAGGCACAAATACATGTACTTGGAACTACTTGAAAATGAGAATACAACATATCGAAACATGAGCCATCAGATAGAACAATGTTGAGAGGAAAATATACAGCATTAAATGCTAACATTAGAAGTGAAGACAGGTCTCAAATCTGTAATCTGATATTTCACCACAAGAAATTGGAAAATAAAGAAGCCTGAAAGAAGAAGAAAGAAAATAATATAAAGTCAGAAACCAATAAAATTTAACATTGGGGAAAAATAGTAAAAATCAATGAGACAAAAAGCTGACTTTGCCAAAAAAAAAAAAAAAAAAAAAAAAGAAATTAAATCAATGAAGCTGTAGCAAGAAGGGTAATAACAAACAAAGAAAACACAAATTATGAATATCAGAAATAAAAGAGGTGAACTCATAAGAGATCTGGTAGTCATTAAAAGTAGAATGGGAATATTACATATAACCTCATGCTCGTATTTGACAACTTATATTAAAAAAAAAACCTGCCAAATTAAAGTAGAATGAGACCAACAGAATAACAATTACAAAAATTAAATTCATAATTAAAAAATATTTCCCCCATAATTTTCAAGTCCACATGGCTTCATTAGAAAATTCTACCAAATATTTACGAAAGAATTAATGCTAATTTTACGCAATCTTTTCCAGGAAATAGAAGTGAGGGAACACTTCCTAACTCTTATGAAACTAGTATTACGCATGTTAGGGAGAAAGTTTCCTCAACCACCTAAGGTTCTCTGCTAAACCTGAAAATAAACTGACAAAGACAGGTTAACAGAACAAAAGCATATACATTTATCTCATGAAAATTACATGACAGAAGAGCTTTCACAAGGAAATGGAGATTGAGAGACCCAAGAAACATTGCATTTATATGCTGAGTCTGGTGAAAGAAATGGGTAGTTGTGAAGAAATGTAACTGCACAAACGTGTGTCTGATCCAAAGGTAATAAACTGGGGAGAACATAGCAAGTCCTGTTTGTTCCCATCCTTTTCTATGTCTCTGTAAGACATTCCTTTCTCCTGGTTATGGGGCAGGACACCTATCGCACAAGGATCTGCAAAGAAGGGAGGAGGTCAGACAATGAATGATCTTTTTAGATTTTCTGACTTGCTTTGGGGGAGAGGAATTCTAGTTTGTATGACTATCCTTGGGTCAGAAGAATTCTGGCTTTTATTACACAACTTGGGCGAAGAAGTTCTGCTTTTTATGGATTGTCTTGGGGAAGAATGCGAAATGGGAGGAAGTTAGTGGAAAGTCAGAAAGAACTTGCTTCTGAAGCCCTTTGAATATTCTTCAGTTTAAAGTACTCAGTATACCAAGGTGCCATTCTTTGGAGTATTGTGTTCTGATCCCCACATCCAGATACGAAAAGCAGAACAAAATAGTACAAAAAAAGAAAGAGGAAAGAAGGAAGGAAGGAAGGAAGGAAGGAAGGAAGGAAGGAAGGAAGGAAGGAAGGAAGGAAGGAAGGGAAGGAAGGAAGGAAGGAAGGAAGGAAGGAAGGAAGGAAGGAAGGAAGGAAGGAAGGAAGGAAGGAAGGAAGGAAAGAGTGGGAGGGAGTGAGGGAGGAAGGAAGGAAGGAAGGAAGGAAGGAAGGAAGGAAGGAAAGAAGGAAGGAAGGAAAGAAGAAAGGAAGGAAAGAAGGAAGGAAGGAAGGAAGGAAAGAAGGAAGGAAGGAAAGAAGAAAGGAAGGAAAGAAGGAAAGGAAGGAAGGAAGGAAGGAAGGAAGGAAATAATAGACCAATAACTGTTAGAAACTCAGATGAAAAAACTCCTTAATAAGATATTAACAAATAAAATTCAGCAATGTATAATAACAGTTATACATAATGACTGACTTGGATACACTGAAGTTATGCAAGACTTCTTAAATATATTAAAATTAATCAACATAGTATACCATAGCAAGAGGCTAAAATAGAAAACTTATATGAATATACTCATTCACACAAAAAAGTATTTAACAATATTTGAGTCCCATTAATGATTTTAAGAAAAAAATACTCACCTTATAATCAGGAGCAAGGAATGGGAGGCCACTCCCACCACTTTTACTAACTTAGTACTGGAAGTTTTATCCACTGCCTTAAGATAAGAAACTGTTCATATTTACAGATGATATGATTATTTATATAGACAATCCCAAGAAATCTACAAAATATTCCTAGACCCAATACAAGACTTCAGCAGGATGTCAGGAAACAGGATAGAAGATTAATTTTAAAAATCTAATTTCTATATGCTAAAATTGAGCACTCAGAAACAAAAATTTTAAAACACTATAACATGTATAATTAGTAAAAAATGCGCTACTTAGGTATACAATTAAGCATGCATAGCAGAATGATAATGAAAGAAGCCAAAGAAAACTTACATTCAAAAAAGTATACCATGTTTACAGACTGAAGATTCAATATAGAAAATATGTTAACTTGGCACAAATACATTTTAAACCACTTTTACCAAAATTCCAACAATAATTTTTGTAGACATAGGCGAGTTTATTCTAAAACTACCATGAAAAAATCACAATTCCTGGAATAGTTCAAACAATCTTAGAAAGAATCAAGTAAGAAATCTCATTTTACCCACTATTAAAGTTTACTATCTAGCTACAGTCATCAGCATATTGTTGAAGTGGAGGGAGGAGAGACACAGATCAATTAAACAGAATAGAGGACCTGGAAATAAAACTGTATCAAGATTTATATATATACATCTACATATAGGGATATACATATTCTCAGTTGATATTTGGCGAAAAAGAAAAAGCAATTCGATGGAGGCAAAATGGACTTTCAACAAATAGAACAGTTAGAAATTCATAGATCACAAAAGAAGACACTGAACCAAAACCCCAGAGAGCTCACGTGCTTAAAAGTAAAATATAAAAGTATAATCTTTTAGAAAAAAATAAAATAAATTTTTAGAATCTAGGGCTAGGGAAAGAGTTCTTGGACTTGATACTAAAGCATAATCCTTTAAAGGGAATATGGGTAAATTGGAACTAATCCAAATTAAAAGGGATAAAAGCAAAAAAATCTAGGGCATGGGAAAGCCTGTGTGAAGAGGCTAAAAAGATAATTCTAGACTCTATAGACTGGAAGAAAGTATTTGCAAATCAAATTTCTAACAAAGTGCTATTACTTGTATTAAGAGCTCTTAACATGACAGTAATAAAACCATCCAGTTAGATAGTGAGCAAAATATATAAACAAACCTTTCACTGAAAATATCTTACAAATGTCAAATAGAAGAAGTTGTTCAATTAGACATCAAATCACAATGAGATATCACAGCAGACTAATCAGAATAGCTGACATAAAATTGAAAAAAAAGTGACAACAGACGCTGGCAAGGATGCTTATAAAGTAGATCATTCATATAATGTCAGTAAACATGTAAACAGTATAGCCACTCTGGAAAACTGCATGAAAAATTCTCCTAAACATGCTATTACTATATGATCCAGAAACTGTGCTTAAGGGCATTTATCTAAGAGAAATGTAAACTCACGCTCATACAAAAACCTGTATTTGAATTTACATGACAGTTTTTTCCATAATAGTCCAAAGGTGAAATGACTCACTTGATCCTTCAAGAGATGAATGAAGTGTGGTACAACCATGGAATGAAATAAGACTTAGTGATACAAATGACAGACTATTGATACACAAATTGTCAACCTATGTGAATCTCCAGGAAATTACACTGAGGTTTGTTTTTTTTTTTAAAGCCAATTTTAAAAGGCTACATCACAGGTAGCTTGTGGGGGTTGGAGGTATGTAGTTATAAAACAGCAATGTGAGGATCCTTGTGAAAATAGAATTTTTTGTACATTTACAGTGGATACATTGACCCACAAACAAGATAAAAATCAAGAAAACTAAATGCACACAAGCACAAACATATATGCATGCAATGAGTACAAGGAAAACCGGGAAATCTGAAAGAGATGGATGGATTGCATTTGCATTAGTATTCTGACTGTGATGGTGTACTGTAGTTTTCAATGATGTTCCTATAGTTTTGCAGTGGAGGAAGCTGCTTAAAGGGCACACAAGATCTTTCAGTATTATTTCTAACAAGTACATGAAAATCTATAATTAACTCACTTAAAATTTCGTTTATAAATGTATATATTCCAGATAAAACAAAGTAAATTGTTTCTGCTTGCAGGTCTGATGCATTTAAAGGTAATATTAACACCTTACATTGTGTAATAAAAGGAAATTTTTTTTAAGTGTAGTCACTATTAAAAATCAGATGATTAGAAAAATCCTACAGAAATGTATATACTGCATTGCCCAAATGAATAATAATAATGATGATTGCTTACAATAAGTAAGGCATTGTCTTGTTGTGTTTCTTTACAACAGTAAATTGGTATAGGCAGCTCTATGATTATCATCATTTCACAAATAAGAAAAAAGAAATACAGCTCGATTAAGCAGCTTCCCCATGATAAAAACAAACAAACAAGCAAAGATCCCCAAAAAAAAACCATTAACTTTATGCATTTACAAGTGGGATAAGTAAAAATATAATAATTCTATACAACTGAACCAGTCTCATAGCTATCATTTGAAACAGTGCCTTTTCAATACGAAATCATGAGTTAAGAAATAATCTTGATTTAACATTGTGCCTAATTTTGCAATTCAACTTCTCAGGGGAGGATTTAAACATTAGTTTTTTTGTTGGTGGTGGTGGGTTGTTTAACTTTTATTTTAAGAGCAGGGGTACATGTGTAGGTTTGTTATATAGGTAAACTCATGTCATAGGGGTTTGTATTACAGACTATTTCATCACTCAGGTATTAAACCTGGCACCCATTGGTTGTTTCTCCTGATCCTCCCCCTCCTCTCACACTTCATCCTCCAATAGGCCCTAGTGTGTTATTTCTCTCTATGCGTCCTTGTGTTCTCATCACTTAGCTCTCCCTTATAAGTGAGAACATGTTGTGTCTGGTTTTCTGTTCTTATGTTAGTTTGCTAAGGATAATGGCCTCCAACTTCATCCATGTCCCTGCAAAAGACATAATCTCATCCTTTTTTTATGGCTGCGTAGTATTTCACGGGGTACACGTAGTATTTCAAGCATATGTATTTTATCCATTCTATCATTGATGAATATTTGATTTGAATCCATGTCTAAGTTATTGTGAATAGTCCTGCAATGAACATACATGTGCATGTGTCTTTATAATAGAATAATTTATGTGTCTTTGGATATACACCAAATAATGGGATTGCCGGATCGAAAGGTAGTTCTGTTAAACATTAGTTTTAATCTTTCTTTAGAAATGATATGGTATAGCCTCAACTTTCAATATCAATGTCAATGTGTGATGATCCTGTTTTTATAGGAACTATTATAAATAAGACAATGCTAAGGTATCCAATCCATAGAATGTAAATATTAGGCAAGTAAAATACTTTCAATGTTTTATTACTTCCTCTTTATGCAGAAAGCTGGACAGCTTGAAATCACATATGAATTTTTCTTCTCTTTCTTTCATCTGCCACGTCCAGTTACTACCTCTCAAGTTATGAGGAAAATCTAATTGGGCCACAGGGGCATGGCTACCTCTCACTGCCTTTTCATCCTCTTCGCTTTCTCTTTTACTTTTCCTCTAATTCCTGTACACCTGAAGTGGCGACCAGTATGAGACTGGCGCTCAGAAAATACCATCCTGAAGGACAGCTGAGGGAGGGCAGAAGTGAAGAGAGGGATATGGAAACTTAGAAGGAGGAAGGAAAAGCAGAAGCCTGAGAAGAGGGGAGCAGTCACTAGGTTCTCCCCCAACCCAAGGCAACCTGTTGGATCATTTTCCTACTATCAATATCAAGGGCAGGTTACTATCACTGCTTGCTGTGCATTTCTTTGTCAAACTGTGGTTCACGAAGAAGTCCAGATCAAATGTAAGTTGATAAAAATCAATAGGTGATTTTAAGAGCATTGAAATGACGTAATGAACAAATGGCACTGCAACTTATACAACTTGGTAAACACTTATAATTTTTATTATCTGATTTGTTTATAGGAAAATTCAGGAAAACTATTTAATAGATTTTAAAACTGTGTGTTGAGTTATATGTTCATTATTTTACCATACTGATTGTTCAATGGCTTGGATGTCACCCCTGGGTTTTCTTTCTTTAATGGTAAAACATTGACATGTTGCTAGGATGTGAACGTTAAGTAAGAGGAATAATTGCGCCGGGCGCGGTGGCTCAAGCCTGTAATCCCAGCACTTTGGGAGGCCGAGACGGGCGGATCACGAGGTCAGGAGATCGAGACCATCCTGGCTAATCCAGTGAAACCCCGTCTCTACTAAAAATACAAAAACTTAGCCGGGCGAGGTGGCGGGTGCCTGTAGTCCCAGCTACTCGGGAGGCTGAGGCAGGAGAATGGCGTGAACCCGGGAGGCGGAGCTTGCAGTGAGTTGAGATCCGGCCACTGCACTCCAGCCTGGGTGACAGAGCGAGACTCCGTCTCAAAAAAAAAAAAAAAAAAAAAAGAGGAATAATTGCTTATCACCATCAACTATTATCGTCTAAGTATGATTTAAGCTCATTGCATTATCCAGGCATTTAACAGGAGCCTAAGGGAATCAGACCAAGAATAAACACACTCTGGGTAAATTAGAGAAAAGAGCTGGGGAGTGCTGTAAGGAGGGGAAGACCTGCACTGACAGCCCTGTGGGAGCATGTGAGAGGCATCACTTAGCCTGGAGAGCAATAAGGCACAGGAGAAGAGATGCCAAGGAAAGTACAATCAGAGACCAAAGCCTCACTAGACTTACTCCACATTGTTCCTGGATAAATTTTATTTCGGCTTAGTTGTATGGTTTAAGTATTGTGTTCCTTTTCAAAACTATTCCACTTAGGGAAGGAAAGGCAGAGCTAATAATGGGGAACATGATTTTCAGCTGGGCTTTGTGCCAGGCTTCTGTCAAGCAAGAGAGCTACGGCTACTGCAATGTAATGAGACTGATGTTAGACACATGCCTAAGCATGTGTGTGCATGTGTATATGCTTTCGTGTGCATAGAAGGATAGTTAGATACAGATACAGATATAGGTACAGATAGATATGTTAACATTAAAACCAAACTCTAACGTTTCTTAAAGAAGTTCAATCTAAGCTAACGTGAGTGACCATGACTTGGGAAGCTTAGTCTTAAGGAGTCCTGAGAAAGTGCACCAAAGACCATCAGATTAGAGTTTGGTTTTATATGCATTTCAGGGAGCCAGGGAATATGGACAAAGTCATAAATCAATACATGAAGGGTACACATTGGTTTGGCCTGAAAAGGTCTTGAAGCAGGGCTTTCAAGTGATAGGTGAATTCAGAGGTTCTTTGCTTTGCAATTGGTTAAACGAGTCAGTAAGCACCTGGGAATGTAACACCCACGTGCAGTTCTTGTTCGAAAATCTCGGGCTACCTGAATCTGTGGGCGCCCTGGGGAAGCAGGGGCAGAGGTAAACATTGTTTCAGCGAGGTCGTGTGGGAGGGCGTTTATATTGGTAGTGGTGCTTGACTGAGCAATACATGAAGGCCAATTTTGCGACTCAGAGGAGCGAGCAAGATGGCCAGTCCCTGCCCGTGAGAGGCGTAATGCCGAGCCCAGCCTTGCGAGTTACATTTGTGACCTGCTAGAGAGGGTCTAAAACTTCGAGTCTGCAGAAAACGTTTTAAATTAAGGATGCTATGTAGCAAAACTGATGTTCTGCAGGCGTGAATTAACCTTGCCTTGGATGGCCTTGGATCTGGTTTATAATTTGCTATGTTACTGCCCCAGCTTTGAGTCCAGGTCCCAGTGACTCTGGCCTTGCTTCTCCAGGTTCAGCCTGCAAGCAGGATGCTCATCATCATCCAACAGGATGCTAGGACTTGGTCCGGGCTTCAAAACTGGCAAAGTGAGGGATGCTAATTTAACAGTGCTTCTCAAACTCAGAAACTTTTGTAATGATTACTTGAAATAATATATTTTACTTGGTTGATTTTATACTTTGTACAGAGTAAAAAAATTAATAAAATTGCAAATTTACAATAGTATTACAGATTCTCCATATGCAGTGACTATTCTTTGTAGTTCAGTTTAAGAAGAGGGAGAAGGCATAACATGGAAACATCCTCTCCTTTGTTATTCTGAAACCCTGTTCTAAGAACTCCTCTTCATATTTGCTTCCCTTTTGATAATCCTTGGGATAATAGACTCATTGACAGTTGTGCTCATGTGACATTTAAACATATACTGCCTCAGATTTATTTTTATGTATGCTCTTGCTTGTGCTAGATTGTAGTTCCTTTGAGATCTCTTTAAGAATTAAAACAGTAGCTTCCTAATTGTTTGCAAGAGTAGATATAAATAATAAATGAGAAAAAGCGATTAAAACATGCCTTATACTATGCATTAAAGTGGTGCCTTTTTCAATATTCCCTTCTCTGTTTCTATGATGGGAGAATGAATGAATCAGGCAGAAGGAAACTGACTATAGGCCACTGAGTGGTAGTAAACTAGAAAGGTCTATGGGAAGCTGAACTCTTTCTTTCTCATAAATGAACAGAGCCTACTAAATATGACAAAGTCATTTCAAATCCATTTATAAAACTCCTAAGAGGGTGAAGCTGAGGCACATCTATTTTCATTTCTAATATGGGGCATGTTTTCTCAACAATGGTCTAATAACTCAACATGTGATGCTAGCAATTTTTATTCTCAGTGTGGTAGAAAATATTACCGAAAGCTCCAAAGAAACATGAGGTTCATGGCTGAGTGGAAGCATTTTGGCAAATGCTTCTGACAATAGTTTCTGTCTCTGTTATTACTTAACTGAGAATTTTTAGAATGTGTAGAATTGATTACTTCATATCATTTTAGGATTTAACTATTGTATCAAGAGCTAAGATACAGAATAATACTGATGGTACTGAAAAATGCATTATATTATATGAATATTTGATATAAAAGTCACAAAATATGTAGTTATTTGTAACTAGACTTACTAAATGTCAAAAGCAGAAGAACTTATAGGAAGGAGTCAGTCTAATTCTATTGTATTTCAGATTAAGCCAACCAGGTTAAAGAGCTATTGACTGAGACCAGCAATTTGTTCATGGTTTGATCAGTCCTCTACTCTGCCATAAAGTTGGGATACAGAGAGGAGTTAGATGAATTTTTTTAAATGGAAATCACAATAGAGCTCTGATGTGGAGACACAAATTTCTGAGTCATAGGCATATCAATGACTTTAAAGTAATAATATTATTATATTGCTGCTGTTGGTGGTGGCGTTTGCTGCTGAAAAATTCTACTTACGAACTTGAGTCCATATATGAATTAAAGCCATAAATAGAATTTTAACAAAAATGAAAATTATATGATCCCTTTTTAAAATAAAACTTATTATGTTCATAAATATATACAAGGTATCTAGGACAGTAAAGCCCAGGAAGCTATAGCAACAGGAATACAGAGGTTGCTTAGAAACACCTGAGGACAGAGCTCAGTTCCCACGTCCTGGGTGGGTGGATGAGCACTGTGATGGGGGAGGTGGCTGACTGTGTGGCTCATTGGCTGGCTGCTTCCTGATGGCGCTGCATCAGCTCTGCCACTTCCACTTTGGCTAAGAGTTTGCAAGCCTGGGTTTCCCAGTCTCCCATCAGAGTCATAGATGTGCTGGCCTCATTTAATGTGATTTCATTCATGGGGCAAAATGAGAGTAGGATCAAAGACGATGCCTAAACATACGTCAGCATCTAAGGGTTGAAAAGCAAAGAGCCTCAAGGAAATATAAGTTTTCTGATTATCAGTCCTTTTCTGTCGCTACTATATCATGTTAGCTGAAGTTATGTGAGGAATTGTAATCTGTAATTATACACTAGTTTATACATTTATGTTGCATACTCTAGTTTTGTTTATGTAAATTAACCAGAACCACATATTTGATATGCCCTGCACCATATAGCACAATTCTTCAGGTCTTCAGTAAATGCTTGATATTTGGTTGATTTTAACATTTTCTTCTTAACATGAATACTTTTAAAAAAAAGTTTTATTAAAAAGGTCAAGTTAGGCCAGGCACAGTGGCTTATGCCTACAATCCCAGCACTTTGGGAGGCCAAGGTGGTTGAATCACCTGAGGTCAGGTGTTCAAGACCAGCCTGGCCAACATGGTGAAACCCCATGCCTACTAAAAATACAAAAATTAGCCAGGCGTGGTGGTGCACGCCTTTACTCCCAGCTACGTGAGAGGATGAGGCAGGAGAATCACTTGAACCTGGGAGGCAGAAGCTGCAGTGAGCTGAGATCTTGCCACTGCATTCCAGCCTGGGTGATAGAGCAAGAGTCCATCTCAAAAAAAAAAAAAAAAAAAAAGAAAAGAAAAAAGAAAAGAAAAGAAAGGTCAAGTTCATTATCATAGTTAAACTTTGAAATCTTAGAAGAATTGCTGCCTGTTGGAATATCTTAATGACTTTTAGAAAAGTTAATTTACTTCAAGTCTCCGCAATTGACATATCGACAACAGAATATACATAATCTTTACAATTTACCCAATTATAAATCTCTGAAGATGGACAGAGGCAAGGCTCAATCAGCAATTAACTAGTGAAGATTCGTTGATAATTTTAACCCTTTGAGAAAAATAAATCTGCCACTGTTCAACACATGTATCTAGTGATACAAATATAATTTCACATTTCATTCAAGAATGAATTCAGTTTTCATGGCTGAGAAGACAGTGCTTGAAAAGTTGTTTAATATATAAACGTCACTAGCTTCTAACATGAACTGTGAAAATCAACTTGTAACTCTGACCTCTGTTAACTCAAGATGGGTCAAATAGATATTGAGCAAAAAAGTAGGAAAATAGTCTCTTTTCAAGTAAATTTTTCTTCATTCTATTATTTGAATGTACTTAATAAATTTATCATTTGTTTTTACATAATTCATAAAAATATTTAAATTTTTTCTTAAAAAAGAGAAAGATCGAAAATTTTCAGATTATGGAATTTGATTTTAGATTAACCTAGGCTCTAATACAGGTTATGACCCATGGCATTAAATCTCTATGTCCGTTATTTATAGTCTCTATATATTGACTCACCTATGCCATGTAAAAGGCTAATAGCATCTAACATTAGGGACTTTTGCGAGAATCAGGATTGTCAATACTGAGTATTATAGAAATTGGCATATGGTAAGACTATGGTAAGTGGATACTGCTGTTGTAGTTTTCATTCCTCTATTTTTATTGCCTTTATTAAACATTTATCAATTAGCCATATTTATGGACAGCAATGATTGAGGAAGTGAAAGATGGGTAGAGATTTTTGAACCTGTTATTATTGGAACTACAAAAATAAACTATTCAATTTAGACAGTGATGCATGCTGAGCTTGTCAGCACGCTTTTCCTTTTTTCAGACTTTGCAAAAGTACCGTGGTCAGATACCTCCTACCACAATGGTTAAGAACACAGCTTTTGTGCCAGACAGACATAGATTTGGCCCAGCTCTCTCTTCTACTTGTGTGGTAGAGGGTATTTGCCAAACAAATCCCTATAGCAAAAAATTGGAGAAATCTGATTAGATGAATGCATTGCATTCATGTTGATATCATAGCTGTGACATTGTTTTAAAGATGATACCATTGGGGGAAACTGGGTAAAGGACATACTCCTCTATGTTATTTTTCACAACTGCAGAAAGTTTACAATTATCTCGATGCAAGTTCAATGAAAAATGTCTAAAACACTATTTCTTGGCCTATATGTACTTCCAGAAACTTATCACTCCCCACCAAGAGGCATAATCTATTTTCTCTCTCCTGGAACCAGCTTCATAGTTGACATTTAGGAGTCCTGAAAAAAGGCAGTACATATATATATATATATAAAATAATAATACCTACAAAAATACCCAGCCCTTACTAAACACATGTGCTGGAAGCGCTCTAAGTGCTTTGTAGGCATGGACTTGTGTTTAATTTGCACAACACCATGAGGCATGTAAGTAATATTAGTGTCTCCAGTTAACTTTAGGTAGTTGATCTAGAGAGTTTAGATATTTGCCTAAGGTCCTACAGCTACAAATTTTTCTTTCCTTCTTCAAAGTGGGTATTTTATCATTTCCTGAGTGTATCTGTGTAGAGTTATATCTTTCTGCCCTCAGGACAATCAAATGAGCCAGTCTTTGATGAGTTCCATTTTGAAAGACGAATCAATCCAGGGTTTTTGTAGTGATTTCATCCTGAATTTATCTTTGCAAGACTTTTGATATGGGGAGCTAAAGAACTTCAGCTGTACAAACATCACTTGCTATGTATCAATGAGTTTCTCAATAGCCATGCATAAATACCCAAGAATGTGTGCTGTGTGCGCCATCACTTAAATTAGGCAGAAGTTGATGAGGGTGGCATATGAGGTATATGTACTGTGCCAACCACACAGAGGAAAAGTAACTGAGTCCTGCAGGCAAGAAATGTCTCTGGAACCCAATTATCTTGCTTTGACATACAGCTCTGCCACTTTTTAGCTCTGTGACCCATTCAGTTCTCCAACTGAGATAATATATATAAAGTTTCAGTACAGATCCTGGATGCACAGTTGACACTAGCAAAGTCACCCATTGCTACTATTATTGTAAATTTAATTAAGACTCAGTGACATCTCTCAATGAGTTTACTGTCAAGCAGGAAAAGTCAGGTTTTACACAGTGCCATAGTCATGCACTGCCCCGATCCTCATGCAAGAAGGACTTATTGCCCAGCAGCATCCATATAAGCCCAGACAGCCTCCTGCTATCAGCTCCTTTAGAGTCTGCTTCAGTTGCAGAGTGCTGCCTCAACCACAGTCACACCCTTATGAGGACAGCCAGCATCCAAAAACTGACAGAGGGAGGATATCAAGGCCTACTACTTAAGACCAATGCAAGACAACTCTGAACAAGCAATCCTTGTTCCTGAGCCCCCACTCTTCACTGGGTGGGCACCCTAATGTGACATCTTCTGTCCAACCCTGCTGCCACTCCATCTCTTAAGACCGTCTGTCTGAATGTGTTGTTTGATCATGAAGTGCTGCGGTCAAAATCTGGCCACAATGTACTCTCCATGAAATACTCTCAAGACTAAAACAGAGCATACATTCTCAAGAATGCACACACCCACACACATACACACATGGCATTTGTGCCTCTTGTAAGGAAAAAGAAAATGAGAAGTAAACTGTCCTGTGCTTACCACCATCAAGAACAAGAATGTTACCCAAGCTCCTGAAATCTGTCTTGTATCTGTAACTTTCAGACCCCCTTGTTTGCTCCTTCAAATTGTCTTAGGTTTTTTACTAATTCGCTCCCCATGCTACCATTTAAATTTTCCTCTTTTTAATAGATAACACCATACATACATACATATATATATATAAAATATATAAAATTGTATAATTTGCTTTTTTCTCACTCAACATTATGGACCTGAATTTATCTATGTTGGCACATGTAGTTTAGTAAATTCTTCCTTATTTTATTTTATTATTTTACTTTATTCTTTTATTATACTTTAAGTTCTGGGGTACATGTGCAGAATGTGCAGGTTTGTTACATAGGCATACATACGCCATGATGGTTTGCTGCACCCATTAACCGGTCATCTACATTAGGTGTTTCTCTTACTACTATCCCTCCCCTAGCCCCTCACCCCCAACAGGCCTCAGTGTGTGATGTTCCCCTCCCTGTGTCCGTAGTGTTTGGTTTTCTGTACTTGTGTTAGTTTTATTTATGCATTCTAATGCTGATGACACTTTGGATAACCTTTTCAAAAACTTATGAACAAGGCTACCATGAATACATCTACATATGTCTCCCGTTATATAAATACAAGACTTTCTCTAAGATATGCAAAAGTAGTGAAATGCTTCATATTTACTTAACAAGGTAATACTAAACTATTTGTATGATCACATTTGATTTTATTCTATGGGAGTCCTTCTGGCCACTTCTGCAGTCCCCAGGCCTAAGTCCAGGAATTTCAAACTGTTACCTTTACTGATTACTGGTCCAAGGATAAATATAGCCACAATTGTGTCTCTCAGAGTTTAACCCCAAGCAAAAATCATTCCCTGCTGCTTGCTTGCTAATTCAGATCAGCTTCTTATCACATGCTCTCAGCATATGTGATCTGGTCTTCTGACATTCTCATCTAGATGCTAGGCATCCCCATCTTGACTCCAGGCGCCTAAGATCTAGCACCTTTGGTACTGACAGCTATCCCCCCAGATGTCATATGCCTGCAGGGTCAACTTTCATTTGCCTGTTTGCTTGTTGGTTTTTGCTTTGCGTGGTCATTGTAGAACTCTGTTAATTTACACGAGTCCAGTTGTTTTTTATTAGTATGTGATAACTGGATTTGGCTGCTGTGAGGCAGGATATTTTTCTCAGAGTCTCTAGTCACAAATCCACCATAATCAGATGCTGGCTGTTTAGGGCTTTTACATTTATGTCCACAAGTATGCTTGTATCATATCTGTTTTTTTCATTTTCTCAGTGTCCTTTCCTGGTTTTGGTATCAGGATTATAAAATAAATTGGGAGCTTTTTTTTTAATAATAAAAAAGATTGGAAGAGTGTTCTTTAAATATTTAGCAAAAAATTTCTACTAGTTACTATGTACAACTGATTATATGTCTTTATGATCATATCATTTTTTTAGATTTTCTATTTCTTCTTGAATCAGATTTGCGTTTTCTCTATGAATTTATCTCTTTCCCATAAGACTTCAAATATATTGGTATTAAGATGCATACATTCAATATTTAGTGAGTGCCTCATTGTGCCAGACCCTACTCTAAGTGCATGGACTATGAGATTCCTTCATTTATGACTCATATATCCCAGTGGTCACTAGAATATTAAACGTTCCTTCACAATAAACCTGAAGACCCATGGCAGTAGGCAATCTATAGCCTAAATGTTGTTTTTGGTTTTACCATTTCCCGTCTCTTTACTAATAGCAAAGTCTTCCAATCTTAGTTTTTGTGGAGCAATTATAAATAATTTTAGCATTTATTCAGCTGTGTACAGTATCCTGACCTTCTAAATGCACTGCTGTTTATGTAATAAATGCAAAAGTAGGATATTAATAAATGTTTGCTTTTATTTCAATCAATCCTCGGACTCTTTTGCTTACCTCTTTGATTTTATATTCTCACTGATTCTCTGAAACTTTTACACTCTACAGTGGCAACAAGAGACTGGAAAAGTAATTCAATGGCATACTGAGAGCTGAGTTCCTAGGAACGGCAAGGAATAAAGGAGGGCTCAGAGACAGAACAAACTGGTTCAGTTTAGGAGATTCAATTATAACCTATTCTTTTAGCAGATTAAAATGGAGGTGTTCCTGACTATTAAAGTAAATCTAAACTATCAAATTTAGTTACTTAACAGCTCTTAAAAATTGTGCATGAAACAGGAAAATAAATTTTATTTAATCTCTCAATATCAGTTTGCCTTACAAAAGTAAAATTATATTTTTAAAATATTTTAAATTTATTTTCAACACCAAATGCTAGAGATAAAAACAACTCCATTTGTTTCTACCAATATGAAGTAATCTTACACTCATTCGAATCCAGATCCTTTAGCTTGGTTTTAAACTAGCGATAAATAAGCACAAACTTAAACTGGCAATAAATAAGGACAAGCAGGTGACCTAAGAAATATTCTGCTATTATCTTCGGTAATCCTTGTGTTATAAACACATTATCTACTGATTGATAAATAATGGGTTATATCCTTCCTGTAATAGTTTTCCAGACCTTCCTCCATATGTTTTCAGAAGAATTTAGAGTTAGACCAAGTGCAGATTTTTTTTCAGCTGTAGATCACAGGAGGAGTTTCTGTTCCTTCCCTGAATTCTTAGGTAATGGAGTAAATTAACCAGCAATACGATGCATAATTGTCCAAGTACTTAGAAAAAAGTAGGCCAGACAAATTGTTATTCAAAGGTCGATAGAATATACGTAATATTGTCTCTTTGATTTACAAATACAAACTGGTTGACTCAATGTTGCTCAAAAAAAGCACATGAAGCGTGTCTTTCTATCAGTGTCAAGTATAAAATTCCACTGGTGCAGCTCATCCTGGTAACATGCTTGGCCCCATAGCTGTATGAATTTCAGACCAGAAAACTCAGGAAATCTAACTTGTGGGCATAGCATTAAATAGCAGTAGTGGAACTCTAACATATGTTTAGAACTGACTATCCGCAAAGAATTGTAAATAATTGTTTAAAAATTAATTATAAACATTTAATTTTCATAACGTATACAATGTATTGATGCTTTTTTGTATTTGAAGAAAAGTCTAGTTTTAGAAGTTAATTTATGCAACATCAAATAGGCAGTTAAGAAAAGAGGTAAGAGTTACCCCCAGGCCTATATGATTCCCAAGTCCATCTATATTCTTCATGCCAACCCTCCATATTCACTGTGGTCTTTTCACTATTTTTTTCTAATGCCCAGTGACCACATTTTAGGAGTTATAAGAGAAGTACTGTGTGTATGTGTGTGTGTGTGTGTGTGTATGTTTATTGAAGACAATGAAGAAAATGTAAACAAATGGTAGCTAAGTTCCAAAACAAGGCATAGAAGAAAGGAACTTAAGAAAGAAAGATTCGTACGTAAGTTGTATTTCTCCATATACCTGAATCTCCTTGTTGAGAAAACTTGCAAAAATTTTCTCCTTCCCTGTCTCAGTTCATTTATCATGCAGAATAAAGATTTAACAATCTCTGTCCTACATTTCCCACAGGATTTCAGATCAAATAAATAAAATCAGAGTCTATGCATCAAACTCAGCAAATGTGAAATCACCAGCAAGGTTAAATCATGAACCAAGGACACCAGACACAGTGCTGTCTAGTTTTGTTGGATTATGAAGCCATTGATGTCATTCAGTCATTCACTTCTTTGAAGCAACAATTTTGTTCTTAGTGCCAGACAAAATCATACAGGATCCTGCCCTCACGCAAGTTATAACCTAGTACTCTCCAATACATTATTTAAGTAACTATATATCTACATGAAAAAAATAAAAGTAGAAATAAGTTCTCTAATAAAGAGGTGAGATAGCTTGAGAGTATATAATAGTCTGAGGGGCATGAGTAAAGCCTTTTGGAGAAGGTGGAGATGGAGCTAACATGCTCAGAATTAATTCCCTAGATGAGGAGAGATGGGAGGAGTTCTCTGTGGAAGTCTGCCCAGTGGTAAAATGAAACATGGTAATTCTAAGAATTCTATTAGAAGACCAGGAGTGCTCAAGTGTATATGAATGTGTGTGTGTGTGTGTGTCTGTGTGTGGTATATGTGTTTTAGGGCACATGTGTGGTGTGCATGTGTTTTAGGGCAAGAGGAAGATGGAGTGGTAAGTAGGTGTGTGTGTCTGTGTATGTTTGTGTATGTCTGTGTGTGTGTGCGTGTGTGTGTGTGTGGTGTGCATGTGTTTTAGGGCAAGAGGAAGATGGAGTGGTAAGTAGGTGTGTGTGTCTGTGTATGTTTGTCTGTGTATGTCTGTGTGTGTGTGTGTATGTGTGTGTGTGGTGTGCATGTGTTTTAGGGCAAGAGGAAGACGGAGTGGTATATAGGGATGTGTGGGGGGGGGGAGTGTACATGTGTTTTAGGACAAGAGGAAGATGGAGTGGTAAGTAGGGGTGTGTGTGGGGGGGTGTGCATGTGTTTTAGGGCAAGAGGAAGATGGAGTGGTAAGTAGGGGTGTATATGTGTGTGTGTGTGAGAGAGAGAGAGAGAGAGAGAAAGAGAGAAAGAGATGTGTTTCAGGGCAAGAGGAAGATGGAATGGTAGGTAGAAGCCAGATCATGTAGAGCTTTGTCTGCCATTGGAAATATTTGGAAATTTTCATAACATTGTTTTATGAGTGGTAAAGCTATAATATTTTCATTTTGAAACATCTGTCTGGCTCCAGCACAGAAAATAAATTGGAGTTCAGGAGGAACAAAATTAAATAGAGATTGGCCATCAGTTAGATTGGTCAACTTTCTAATTGGAAGCTCTACTTCATCCAAAACACACTGTTATTACAGTAGTGCTTCAAATATAATAGAAGGACTGCTGCATTCTTAGCTATGGATTCAATATCTGTAGAATAAGCTTGTTTGACTTCACTTTACTCACGATATTTTTAAATGCCTCTTCAGAAAAATTGAGTAATGTTTTTCCATCACTATTTTGTTCTAGAGTAGCTGTAAAAGGATTTCAAGGTTTTGATTTCAGAAAATGTATTTCTAATGTTTTCCACCTTTGCTCTTGTGAATAACAGAAGTAGATACAAAGTTCAGTTGTCCCCCATGTGTCTAATCCTAGGATCTCTGGGAAGGACATTGCAAGGCAGGCAATAGAGTTCACTCCAATCCCCAATTCTGCTTCTCGGCTTTTCTTCCTTTTACATCAACCTGCCTCTGTTGTCTACTAAATAATGACTGAAAAAATGTCTGTGCCTTTATGTAAACATATTTTGGCAGTTAAGGAAGATTTGAGAGAATACGTTCATTTCAAATTTTAAGACATTCCAGATGTTTTCCTTTAGTGCAGCACTTTCCATGCTTTTTGGCACCAGGAACTGGTTTCACGGAAGACAATTTTTCCACAGACCGTGGTGGGGGATGATTTGGGGGTGATTCAAGTGCATTGTATTTATTACGCACTTTACTTTTATTATTATTACATTGTAAGATATCATAAAATAAATTATACAACTCATCAGAATGTAGACTCAGTGGGAGTCCTGAGCTTGTTTTCCTGCAACTAAATGGTCCCATATGGAGGTAGTGGGAGATAGTGACAGATGACCATCATTAGATTCTCATAAGGAGCACGCAACCTAGATCCCTCGCATGCACAGTTCACAATAGGGTTCACACTCCTGTAAGAATGTAATTCCATCACTGATATGACAGTAGACAGAGCTCAGGTGGTAATTTAAGTAATGAGGAGCAGCTATAAATACAGATGAAGCTTGTTTGCTCTCCCACCGCTCACCTCCTGCTGTGGGCTCATTTCGTAACAGCCCATGAACCAGTAGTGGTCCATGGCCCACAGGATGCAGACCCCTGCCTTACTGAATAGACAGCATAAGTGAATGTAGTCAAGGGAAAGAGAGTTGCAGAATGTGAAAACTGAGAACACATGTGTTGGAGACAGGACAGGGGAAGAATCTTTGGAGATTAGGCACCACAGTTGCCTTCTTTATCTTGGAGGGAACATCCATTTACAGCCTCTTTTTTCTGGCTACCTTTTCACTCATGCATGTCCCGTTCTGTTCCACTGAGACCATGTTGAAGTTCTATCAGTGGAGTTCAACTCTTTGTATATAGTGACTGAAGCCTGGACTATCTGGGACCACTGTATTCTACCAAGTGAACATTCACCAGCCACATTCGCTTAACAAAATCTGGTACATTTTGTTAATCATGGAAATACAGATTTTGCAGCTCAGTTGCTCACATAATTCCACATGGATTGTAGACTGAGAAGCATCTGTCACGTTTATTGTTTAGATTTAGCTTCCTACAGTACCTAGCACAGTTATAGCCATGTTATAGCCATGTCACATACTGGTCTATGAATATATAAAATAAATACACCTTTGCTAAATAACTAACCTAAAGAAATGGACTGATACATGAAGCAGAATTTTTAAATTTTCCACATGGGAGTTGAGAACTCAAAGCCCATTTAGTATTCATAAGAATGATAGGTTGTCCATCACATTTAAAGAAAAATGAGGTGACCTTTTGCCTCATTAAAAAAAAAAAATCAGTTCCTATGTTTTTTTCTGTGTTACTTATTGATGGTAAGTGCACAGTACCTATTAAAACCTTGAAAATTAAATCAAGCAGCCATTTGTCTGCCAAGTGCCAAAAGTATTATTTGGTTGACTTGTTTCATAAAATTGAGTAGTTTGAGTTGGCAACTTTTTCTTAAAAGGCCAGGTGGTATTATTTTAGGCTTTAAGGGCCATATTGTCTCTGTCACAGCTACCCAGTGCTCCCATTGTAGTGTGAAAACACACATAGACAATATGCAAATGAATGACTATGGCTGTGTTTCAATAAAATTTTGGTTTACAAAACAGGCTACTGTCACACTGGCCATAGGTGACCTCTCAACTAGTTCAGTTGTAACAAAATCAACCCATATAATGTTTAATTGGTGCTTTTTGTGATATATAAAAAGTAATGCACACGTTTTAGCTATAAAAGCTTATTTTAAAATACTATATAGGCTGCATTAAATGCCAGTCCAAGAGAGTCCATGCTAGGGTTTAAATACTGGTGGGAGAATGATAAGAAATCCAACCTCAGATAGATAGGAGGTGGAGAAGTCCAAGTGTTTGCAAATGTTTTCAGTCTTCCTAAGGAAAAAGCATTTAAAACATCATATCCAGTCATTAAAGTCAGAGTCATGAACCACCAAATATCTTGAGACAGGTATATAGTCAGACAAATACCAAGAGAAAGCTGCTCAGGGTGAAAGATGGGTGTAGAGCTGCCGCCATGCTCAGCTCTCAACTGTGCATCTTCCGTATTTATCTGTGGTCACAAATACGGTACAGGTTTTGGGAAGACAATTGAAAAAAAAAAAAAAGAACAAGTTTATTAGATGATGCATTCATTTGTACTTTCTGTTTCCTTCAGTCTTTGCTAGTTCACCTTGCAGCATATACCAAAGAAATTTCCCAGGACACACTCTTTACCATCAGGATGCTTAAAGTCTACTTTGTAAGATATCTCTAAAAATATGAACGCGTCAAACACATATCATGCTATCTTGGATGATCCAGAAAGATGCTGTATACCAGTGATTCTCAAATTGTAAAGCACATACAAGTTATCTGGGACCCTTGTTCCCATGCTGATTATGAATTGATAGGTCAGGGGTAGGGCCTGAAATACTTCATCTTTATCAAGCTTTCATGTGATGATGATTCTCTTGGTGCATGGACCACACACGAGTTTCAAGACTCTATGCAATTTTAGAAGGCATCAGCAAGGGCTGTGTGGTCAAGAATTTCTGGACTAAGTGAGTATGGAGCTATGCCAGGAAACAGGGATTCATATTCAAATGCCTTACAACAAAATTGTAGTATAAATGGGTATATGAGGATAGATGTGATCATAGGAAGTGATCTGACACTGAGCTGAATCTGGTATCTGCTGTTGATCCGTTAGGTGTTCGGGTAATCAGTTAGAAGAAGGAACCAAAAACTGAAAGCAACAATAAGACTTTACTCACCCATTCAACAGTGTAAGCAAAAGGAAAAAAAAAAGAGAGAGAGAGAGAGAAATACAGATCCCTCAGTGTTCTATTATTCTCCATGGAAGGACACTGGGCAAGGGTCAGGAGGATCAGCACAGACAAGAGGAATAATTTCATTGCCAAAGAACAAGAGGCTCCTACCTTTTTATGGACATGTGAGCAGGGGGTGGAAAGAAGGGGAAGGACTAAGAATGGAAAGGTACTAAGTAAGTAACAATAGGAAAAGTGTTGCAGCTGAGGTCCTCATCATAAGGAGGCCTTCACATGAAGGTGCCTGGGCTAGGAATGCAGACATGCATGTACGGATGGCCAGCCTGGGAGCTGCTGAGCCTGAGTTCTGGACTGTACTTTCCAGGAGAAAGCTGCAAAGCATCGTCTGCTAAGTTTGGTGTGAGAAGGGCAGATTATCCCCATGAAACCCTCCTGATGAAGCCTTGTAATTGCCTATGGTTGAGTCTGAAAAATCACACATGGGTTTTTTTCCTGGGGCAGGACTCCTCATCTATGTCACACCTCCAAGGAGCAGCACTATTCAATTTCACCAGTTGTTGCCAGGAAAGAATTAGACCTTCCTTTTTTTTTTCAAGAGATGACGTTATATTGAAGTTATATTTATCTGTGATAAATACATGAAGTTATATTTATCTGTGAAATTATTTGATTTTCAAATCTTGACAATTATTTCTTAAGATGATTGTTCTTTTATTTATTTATTTATTTTATTTTTTATTTTTTATTATTATTATACTTTAAGTTCTAGGGTACATGTGCATAACATGCAGGTTTGTTATATGTGTATACTTGTGCCATGTTGGTGTGCTGCACCCATCAACTCGTCAGCACCCATCAACTCGTCATGTACATCAGGTATAACTCCCAGTGCAATCCCTCCCCCCTCCCCCCTCCCCATGATAGGCCCCGGTGTGTGATGTTCCCCTTCCCGAGTCTAAGTGATCTCATTGTTCAGTTCCCACCTGCGAGTGAGAACATGCGGTGTTTGGTTTTCTGTTCTTGCAATAGTTTACTGAGAATGATGGTTCTGATTTTCTAACACTTTGAACTCATAACATGTGTTTTTGTTATCCTGATTCAGCCTGAGAGCCACCAGTTTGCAACTTCTGCTTGAAAGGAGATTAAAACTTGGCCGGAATACAGAATTATGAAGAGACCATAGAGTGAGAAAGAAAAAAAAAAAGTCCATCCTTCGGATTGAGCTATTTGCAGGGTGAAAATAGGCCAATTTCTTTTTTATTTATTTTATTTCTTAACAGATTCCGTATTATGAGCTCCTGGACCTTCTCAGAGCTACCATGTTTTTCACACTTGAGTAGGAGATTTGTCCTCAGGCACAGAATTTCTGGGCCAGTTCTTGTTAAAATGTCACAGTTTTCATAGCTATAATTCATCACACTCAAGCACCCATGGAAACGACTGTCCACCACATGAACTCTGAGATCCAAAGTAAAAATGTTTTTCTCTGTCATAATAAACATCTCCTTGTGGAGCTGAAGATTAAAGGGAGACATTTATTTTACTGGGCTATTGACTTTACTGTGGGGTACCTGAAATTCCCAGGGTGACTCACAAAGGAAGTGACAGTGATATGTTTGTGTCTCTTTAAATATGTACCATTGTGAGTGTCAAGCTGCAAAGATAAATCTTTCTGAGAAATAATAGGAGACTTTCCGCTCTGGAAATGAATGGGCCTCTGGATGGCTATTTCCCAGGCTCCAAACATACGGGCAGCTTTTGTCCACCCATTCCTTCTCTGGCATACAGATGTGCCAGTGCCTCTGCTGTAGTGCTGTTCCTCTCTTTCCTCCTGCAGTCTCACTGACCACCCAAGCTCAGGCTCATCGCCGCATTTAGCAATCACAGCATTCGCTTTCAAATTGGTCTCTGTCTCCAATGTCTCCCAATTCAAATTAATTCCATACCTTAGGTAAAACCATCTTTTCAAATATTGTAGCTTTAATTTTGTCTTCAACATATTCAATGAAATCAATTCAAAGTCAAATCAGATTTCATTTAATTATTTTGTCTTCAACATATTCAATGAAATCAATGTAAAGGCAAATCAAATTTCATTTAATTAAATACTAATTTTTGTTTTAAAAAAGGAAAATAAGTAGATTGTCATCCAAGGCTGCCCCCATCTCCATCATTTGATCTTTATCCATCGCCAAGTTTTTTGCTACCTACATTTTTCAGGGTTATATTCTCAGCAGAAAGGCCTTTTACAATTATATTCTCAAACCATAGCCTGTAATACCTTCTTCCTTTCTCTTCTCTGTTTGACCCTTAATCAGCCTTAGCATCAAAATCATAATTTAACTCCACTTGGAAGCTTTTCTTTGTCCTCTTCATCCCAATATTAATTTTTATTTTAGTTGTGCAGAGATTCCTTAATGTCTGTGGAGTTTTTGTGGGTGAAGAAATAGTCACACTACATGCACTTGGTTTAATTTCCTTAGAAATCTATTTAGTAGCTAACATGCATTTATCTATTAAGCTAATCATAATACAACATTCAGTGATATATTAAATAACCAAAATCCAAATATTATTCCAACACTACCCAACTCATCCAAACTAATTAATTAAGCACAATGAATTTCCTTGAAGTCAAGAAGATAATTATAGACTAATTTAATCAAATGTTTCTAAGAAAATTAATTAAAATAAAAGCTTTACTAACTTTAAACAGACAAAAGAAACAAGAATATTGGCATAATTAAAACTTATTAATGTACTTACAAGTAAACCAATTATAAAATTTACCAACTTCTAAGATTTAAATTATTTATTCATAATTCCTAATTTTATTATTATTCTTATTCTGCTTATTTTCAAGGCTACAGTAATAACAAAAGGTACTCATTGTTCTACCTCTTTAGAATTTCAGTAATCTGTTAGTGGTTAAAAAGAGTGAAACCTCAGATTAGCCTGAGATGTTGATTTTTGGGACATGAATGGATTGATTCTTGTCTTAACATGGATCTTCGTACAAAGCTGAATATTTCTCAGAGTTGAGTCATTGATCATTTATACTTACGCATTGCTTGTTATAGCAAGTAAATGTGGATTACATATTGCATATAGAGATTTAAGTTTTTGAAGCCTATAACTTGTATAATAATTTAATTACTAACCCGTTGCCAGACATTTTGTATATTAGCTCTATTTGTTCATGTAATTGGAAATTCAAGAATGTTTTATCAATATCAGGAGTAGGGTTCCAGAGATATGTCATCCACTGGTAGATGAGAATTGAAATTCTCTTGTGCAGCTCTTACTTAAGAAACCATTGGCAAATTTATTTGGAAACCCAGATCGTATAAGTACATCACCATCGATAGCAATTGTCTTCCATCTCTTTTTTCAGCCTGCTTATTTTGTGTTATCATTGTTGCTGGGCAGTCAGTTGTGTAGATCTTAATCTTTATTGTGATGAATTGACTAACTCATATTCTATGATACCTTTATTACATTCACGTTTTATTATAAATCATTTTCACCACCTTTTATATTATAATTACATTTTTACAAATGAGTATCTGTACTCCCATGTTTATTTCAGCACTGTTCACAATAACAAAGATAGGGAAACAACTTAAGTATCTATCAAAAAATGAAGGAATAAAGAAAATATGGCACATATACACAGAGGAGCACTATTCAACCATAAAAAAATAAATCCTTTCATGTGCTGTAACATGTATGATACTGGAGATCATTATGTCAAGTGAATAGACCAGGTAGAAAGACAAATATCACATATTCTCACTCACATGTGGAAGCTAAAATGGTTTGTTTCATGGAAGTAGGTAGTAGAACAATGGTTACCAGAGGATGGGAAGGGCAGTGGGGGAAGGATTGTATGAAGAAAGGTTAGTTAATGGGTACAAACATAGAGTTAGATGAACTGAATCAGTTCTACTGATTTATGAATCAGTAGGGTAACTATAGTGAAAAACAATTTGTTGTATATTTAAAAATAGCTAGAAGAGGAAATTTGAAATGTTCCCAATCAAAGAAATAGTAAATATTTTAGGTGATGGATATCCTAAATACACTGATTTAATCATTACATATTATAAGCATGTATCAAAATATCACATGTATCCCAAAAATATGTACAATTACTATGTATTGATAAAAATTATTTTCTACTATACTTCATATTAGATTTAACATTTTGCATATTAATAAAAATCAATGATAGTTCATAAATAACTATAAAATTATTATCAATTATTACCGATGCACAGTTTATCACCTGGCCATTAGAAACTCCTTTGTCTTTTTAGTGCTTTCTGACATTCTTGAAATTGTCCTTGAATTTTGCCAATCACAAGATAATTCATGCCCATCTGAAGACTTCAAGCTACTCTCCAAATGAGACAGGAGTTCCAGCAGGACTGTTTTCACAAGATATAGGTCACAAAGACCTGGCTGGTAAAACAAGATGCTGAAAAGAAGGGGGACAAAACCTGCCAGAGAGTAAAACGGTGGTTTCTGGAGGCTGGAGAAAGAAGGCATGAGGTGCTATTGGTCAACAGGTGCAAAGTGCCAGTTATGAAATAAGGATAATTTCTAGAGATGCTCTGTACAGCATAGCTTTGTAAACCAAAAATAAAATTCTAAGCACCTCACCCCCACCCTGCCCAACTATCTGAATGGATCACTCCTCTTGGCCAAGGGCTTTCCAAAGTTAACCTGAAAAACTGGTTCAGGCCATGATGGGAAGTGAAGGTTGCACATTCCTCACAGATGAACAACATTGACATCAACATAGAGACCATAAGGCTGAGAGGATAGACTCTATAAATCTGATAAGAAACATTTAAAATCTATTCTTGCTGAAGTCTACCACCTAGAGGTTTCATGTGCATGACAAAATCTTGGTCTCCACATCCCCTTATGGTAACCCAGACATTCCCTGCTATTGATTCCAGGTCTTTAAATAATAACTCTTTTAATCGATTGCCAATCAGAAAATCTTTGAATCTGTCTATGACCTGAAAGCCCCCGCTTCCAGTTGTCTCGCCTTTCTGGACAAACTCAGCATACATCTTACATGTATCAGTTGAAGTCTTATATCTCCCTAAAATGCGTAAAACCAAGCTGTTGCCCAACAGCTTTGAACATATGGGCTCAGGATCTCCCAGGGGATGTGTCCTGGGCCATTGGTCACTCGATTTTGCCTCAGAATAAACCTTTTCAAATATTTTACGGAGTTTGACTCTTTACATCAACAATTGCTATGGTTTACAATACTGTACTGTATACTTAAAAATTTGCTTAAGGAGTAGATCTTATCTTGTGTTCTTATCACAAAAATAAAATAAAATAATAATAATATAGAGGAGACTTTTGGAGGCAATGGATATGTTTATGGCATTAATTGTGGTGATGTGTCACAGATATGTATCTGTGATAGTGTCACAGATATATATTTTTCTCCAAAGTCATCAAATTGTATTTTAAGTATATACCAGCTTTTGTTACATCGTTCAGATCTCCACAAAGTGTTTTAAAGAACATCTGGAGAACTGAACTGAATAAGAGTGCTCTCCTGGTACTTTTCTCTGCAGCTTGATGCTTGTAGCCCAAGGAGGCTGTAGAAGATACCAGAATGACTGCTAATCAGGAGCTAGGTGCAGCTAAAATCAGAAGCTTTCTGAACAGTGCAATGGTCCAGTACTTTCACAGGCTTATTTTTCATATCAGAACCCCATGAGATATTACATTTATCCCCACTTCAATAGGTCTTCCATACAAAGGACATTCCTATCAAATTTCTCACATTTATGGAATGTGAGAAAATGGACATTCCTATCAAATTTCTCACATTTATGGAATGTGAGAAAAAGTTTGCTTTTGTGAATGAATAACAGAAAACCAGATGGTTGATATGTACTATTATGTGAAACCAACAAGCATACATAAAGTAATGTATCTAGTGTCTAGAATTGTACTTGCCACATATATAAATGCTCAATCTATATTTACTGAATAATTGAATAATAAAAAATGACAGAGGTTACCATGGAGAATTAGGTAAGCCATTTTCTTGGTTTTTCTACACTTCCATTTCCATTATGGTAAAATGAAAACAATAATAGTGTTGATGCCAGTGGGCTGGAGGAGGTCCCCAAACGCTGGTGGGACCTCAAATCCAGCTAGTGTCCAGTCTTTTGACACCACTGCAAGAAGGAATACAAGGAAGAATCAGAAAATAATGAATGTACAAAGATTTATTGACAAGCAAAATGTATGCAAACGAGTACAATGTTTAGGACTGCTACCTTTATGGATTTCTTCAACCAAGAAGTCAAATATTCATGAAAATTCCTGGAGAAAGGTGGAGATTTCTCAGAACTATGATTCTACCTATTAATACACCAAATATAAGTGTTCTTGGAGCATTATGGTGCTTGTAGTGTGTGATTTATTATGTTAATGAGCATATAGTGAGGTCCTAGGGGAAACCTAAGTCAAATCCAGCAACATGTTGAGTCTAGTTGCTTTTAACCAGCTTGGTCCACATTGTTTTTCAGGGTCTTATCAGCCCATAGCCTCTAGTCGTGTGAAACTACTGTCTGGAATTTTAATTCTCCTCTGACCACCCTGTATTATTCCTGTTTCAGTGTCACCTCACAGATTGCTGTAGGGATTTAAAATATCAATACATGTCAATTTCCTTTTAAATATAAATAGCTTAGTTTTGGTTACCTATCGTTATTTTTATTAACATCACCATAATTATAAGCTCTTCCTCATGAAGAAGGAGCTGGAAAGTTCTGGAGTAAATCATTCCTTAGAATTTATCACATAAACCCCTTTGCCAGTCCTGGACTGAGCTTACACAGTTGCAAGTCTTGTCAGGGATTCAGTCTTCTGCTCGCCTCCCTGTCTGCTTCTATAGAGGAAGAGTCCATCCTTTTGATGTTAGACCACGATTTAAGATGATAATCACCTTGCACTGCCTTCTCTACAATTCAGGTACCATTTTCCTGGAAACACATTGTCTTCTCTCTAGAATATATCTTAACCACAATCATCTTCATTCACTGTCAGTGAAAGTTGGGCCAGCCTTTACCTGAAGTTGGAAGAAGCAGCTTTCATACAGGCTGTGGATTTGGTGGTTCCTGTGAAGGAAATAAAAAATATTTTATCTCCAAATATATTTCTTTCACATATTTTGAAATGGCTGCTTTGAGGCCAGCAGAATGAGATGGGGGAAATTTGCATCTGTAGAGAATCTCCATTAATGTGACCATGCCTCCGTTTTCTGTACCTTTCTGGATCTGGGAGAGATTGATAATTTGACACTTTAAAAGTCTAAAAAGAAACATTTACCCTCCGTTATCTCCGAGGGAGGCTTCATCTATATAGCAAGGCCACCTTTGCTAATCAAGCTTCTTCCTTTCTCTTTCTCATCACCTGTCTTGCCACTGAATTTGTTTAACCAGAATTCAAGCCATCATTCTTTCTGCCCCAATATAGTGTATAAGCTTCTGTTACTCTTTGAAAAGTTGAATCTTCATTCCAAAGGCTCCAGTTTCTGCACATTAAATAAATTTGTGCACCTTTTCTCCTATTAATCAATCGGTCTCAGGTCAGTGATTTTTTAGCAACCCTTTAGGGGGCCAAGAGCCTCTGGCCCCCACACTTGGAAGCCTCTTATTGAAATGATTTTCTTTATCTGTTGGTTGAATCTCTAAAAATTCAAGTAAGCATGCCTTTATCAGTTGCATATGCCATTTAAAATGTAAGCATATCTTAAGGAGAATAAGTGCAACTACTAATTTATCTTATTTCCTCACTTATTTCCTTCCTCCCACAAATATACATTGGGAAAACCCTTTTGTGTCAAGCATCCAGGCTTTAGGAGTGTAGAGACAATGGCTGTAACCTCTGTAAGCACAGAAACAAAGATTTTAATAATGACAGAACAGAAACATGATTAACAAATGTTATCGTAGTGCTTTTTGTAAGATAGCTGTTCAGAGTGGGGAAAGAAGGAAGTAATCAGCTCTTACTGAGAGGTAGTGTAGCATGAAGGGAGGCATCAGAGCACCTCTGCTTGCGTTGGATAAGTAGAACTGCACCAAATAGGCAGGATAGGAGGGGGAGGTTATTCTATGAGGATGAAGGGGTAAGTGCAGAACACTGAGGCATGAAAGACTACAGCATGCTTTACAAGCACAAATCAATAAAAAATGCTTAGGGTATGAGGAATGTGTGTGTGTGTGTGTGTGTGTGTGTGTGTGTGTGTGTCAGAGAGACAGAGAGAGAGAGAAACAGAGGTGCTAGAAACCTATTCATGGCAGTCTCTGCAGGCCATGTGAAAAAGTTTGAATTTGATCCTAATGAGTTTGGTGAGCTATTGATAGATTATAAGTACCGAGATGGACAGACTTATTAGTTAAATTATCTGTTCTCTTTTCTTTATTTTTCTTAGAGCACTGGGTAGTATGCTAAAGACAACCACCAAGACAGCGTAAAGTCCAAGAAGAAATGTCCCATGTATCAACCACACAGACCAACACCTGCTCTTGGCCTTGGGATTTCAAAGAAGAGAACATGGTCAAATTGACAAGACAGTCAGGAAATAGATGGGCAATGCTGTGTGAGGGGCACAGTGATTGAAATGTCAGCATCTAATAGAAGCTTGCAGGAAGACGTTGTCAAATCTATCTTGTTTGGGCATGGAGATTTAGAGTGGATTCTTAGGAGAACAATTTTTTTGTTAACTAAAAAATTAAGCAATGTTTTATATCATGTGTACCTCATTTTTTATGACAGTGGTCTATTATCTTTACTGATAACTGAGTAAAAGTCTAACTACTCTGCTGGCTACATTGGCTGGTTTGGTTGTTTTACAGTAAAAAAAAAAAGTGTAGAATCTCTAGTTTTTAAAATGTCAAGAAAAATACCGTGGGACTTTTAAAAAGATGGAAATACATCTTGTTTTCACATTCTTCACTTGGCCAACTTCATGAAATAATGCTACCAAATAAGTAGCAATTTGCTCAATGGATAAATTTTTAAAACAAAAGTTTGAGTCATATGAAGAGTGAAGACCTCTTCAGTTATTTTAAATAAAGGTTAATATATGAATAAATTGCTTTCACACCTCCATAATTAAGCACTGAAGACCAGAGCATGAAGGTTTAAATTATTCAGGAAAGATTCTTGGAACTGTTTACAAATGTATTACCTGCTCTATGAATCAGTTATACAATATCAAACTTATTAATGCCCCTATTAATACAGCCTTTGCCTGATACAAGCAAAAATAATTCATATGTTTACAACACAAGTGTCCTACAGTAAGTCTGCTTGACCAACATTCAAACCTATGCTCAGCTTGTTGGATTCATGACTTAGCATTACACTCAAAAGACACCTAGGTTCAGTTACGTGCACTGGCCATAGCCAGAACAAAGGGGAAGGCTGCTATGATCTCCGATGTGGATTTAACAAAATAACCAAGCCTCATGTTTTCCAACTTATACCTGCTGCCGTTTTTACCACTATGTTCTCATCTTGCTACCTCCTAAGGAAGAATTGGCAACTTCTGCCTGTTCTCCAAATGGAGATATAGAATTTGCACACAAAATTTACAATGGAAAACAGTGTGTTCTTAATTATATAGGTCATTTATATCTGGGAAAGAAGAAACATATTATGATATATTTAAAATATCTTACTGAGTACAATTCTTTAATGTTATTTTAAAAATATTAACATGGTATCCTGAATTTTATGCAAATAATCTTTTTTTTTTTTTTTGCTTTAAAATGTGAATTTGCTGCCAAACTTGTGTTTTCCACTGTTCTTCAGTTAAAACCCAAAATGTTTACTACAACATACAAAGCTCTCTATTCTTCTCTGTACTCATCATCACTCTAATATCTTATGTTCTAGCGTCATGATTTTTTATGTTCCAGCCGTATTATATTTTCTTCAATTCCTTCAGTTCAACAAGCTGTCACCCTACAGGGCCTGCACATATGCTGTTCAATCTGCCTGAAAATTATGCCTGTACACATCACGCTCCCATTTGCACCTATCCATCTTCCACATCTCAAATCAAACTAATTTCTCAAGGCAGCCTTCAACAGTCTGGAAAGGCAAGCAGTGTCCTGATGAATTAAGCTAAGGGGCTTAGATTTTACTCTCAGGCATTTGCATCCCTGTAGGAAAGTTCCTATGACTGAATGTCTGGGCAGCTCTTGTAGTGGCCAACAGCTCACAAGTTTGAGGAGAGATGGAACCAGGTTTAAATCCAGCCTGCGCTGTCTACTATTAGTATGCTGCAGGAAATTCAGAAACTGTCTTGAAAGCCCTTTCAGAATCTCTATCCAATAGCCTGTTGTTATTTATTATTATTATTTTTTAAAAACACGTGAGGGTTAGATGAGGTCTAGGGGTCAGGGATAAGACCAGAGGAGGAAAAATCAATTAAGATATTTGTGATTGGCCGAAAGGAATTTGTGTGTTCATTTTAGACTTTTAAGCCTCCTGGTAACTTTTTGTTAAAATTGTTGTTGGGGAAAGGATGGCACAAGTTCTTACCACTCATTTCTTTTCCCTGCCAAGCTATTTATTTGAGCTGGCAACACTGAAAGGGCAAGGGCCAATAATTTAGATTCCCTATTATCTGATTTGACAAAGCAGTGCTTCTAAAACTCAGTGTGTATTAGAATCATGAGAGTGCCTGGTTCAGTAAATTTGGATCTTTCGAGAATGCCTGTCCTATCAACCACTCCAACTTTTATACACACTGTACTTCCAGAAATGGCCAGTCCTGTGCTACAGGAAAATATGTTCATAAATGAAAAATAGCGTAGATCTCTTTCTCATTGCAGAATGAAAGTAAGAGATGGGTTGCCAGAGGCCAGCAGTCCATTTCACAGCTGAGAAAAATAAATTCAAGAACACACCAAGGATCCGCTTAGGGTTACATATCATGTTAGTATTAGAACCAGGCCCAGGGCGCTGATCTCCTACCTCCCAGCTGGTTCTCATTCTATTTTACCAATTTTCCCAGTTGTCTAAAGACAATTATTTATATGCTCATTGAGCTCCTTACCACATCCTGAACAATGAGAACGACACAGATCTCCGGCATCATTGAGGACATATTTAGAAGAACACCCTAGAGACAGCTAAGGTTAGGAATGTTGATAAGAAAGGGTCTTTATCCTGTGGACAAAAAAAAAAAAAAAAAAAAAAAATTAAAAATCAAGTATCCACGCTTTCCTATGCTGGGAGGAGAAAATTCAAAGTCTAATACAGATTCAACGGTTGCTTTACTTTATAGAGAAGGAGGAAGATTTGCGTGCCTTCCCATTGTTTAGTTTTGGGGTCATAGCACTGCAAACTCTCAGAAATTCTTGCTTCAGTCACTTTCAATGTCTTATGTAGCCATCCTGGGACATGTTGACAGTCCGCATTGAACCAGGGAGCCAGGATTGTCTAAAAAGAACCCCCGCGGTATTGCTGTAAGGCTGTGTTGCAGTATTCATGGCAGAGTTTGTATGAGCATCTGATTACATGCTGCAAAAGCCACAGCGCTTCCCTGACTCCCTTGCGTGTTTTCAAAATATTTCTTCAGCCTCATACAACAAGCCGGTTACCATTGCTCACAGCTAAATTGGTCATATACTTGACCTTCACCGTGTTCCAAGGCTGCCTAGCTATTTTCCACAACATTCTTCTATACCTACTACATTATTATGAAAAGATGAGGCCAATTTCTTACCACATAATCACTTAATTTAATACTTCCGCTAAGAGAAGATATCGATTCTCTGCTTACTATGTATAAGGTTCTGGGGAATGCGTTTTATATACATTTCTTCATTTAATTATCACAAAGCCTCCTGGGTATCATTTCCTGCATTTTAAGAGGACCACACTAACTATGTAAGATGCACAACCAAGGGTTGAAATCAATACGCTTTGCATTGCCCGATGATAAGATGAATGACACCATGAAGGAGAGATGCATATCTTAAAGCTGACTCTTGCCAAAGTTGGCAAGTAAGCAGAGGACTTGGTAGATGAGATCATTTGAGTACTAGACTACAGTATTTTTCTTAGAATGGATTATCGAGCCCTGACTAGATTTATTTGGTAAGAGTTGTTGGTTAAGTTATGGCCAGCCACTGATCTAAGACAAGATGGTCAGATCTGGTTGAGATATAACAAACAAGAAAACAGAACTCTTAGAAAAAGTTAATTTTGAAACAAAATATCAAAAGTCACTACCCTTCAACTTTGTTTCTCTTGGATTGTGTTTTTATATTCAACCAACAAAGGCTGCCTATGACTGGAAACTTTGCTACTAAAAATGTTACATTTCTTTTCCTCTTTGTCAGGGTTTTTGTTGTTGTTGTTGTTGTTTGCTATAAAATAAAATACTCTATTTTCTCTTCTCTTATTTCTTCCTAACATTTTCATTATATTTTCCTTTAGAAGCAATATAATTACTAAACAGCATTACTTGGAATATGTGTATATAAAATGATAGCATCAGTAGGTCAGGAGCCTTGCTGTTGTTAAGATGTTAATATTGATACATATACAATGGGTTGTTCAAGAAATATGATAAAATAGAAAACGATTTCACAAATGATTATCTACTGTTGTTTGAGTTTTGTCCTAGCTATTTGATATGAGCAAAGAAATTATATTAATGTTCTATGACAGTATTTTATCTGAATTATTTTGGAGTCATGTCGATTCAGGTATTACATCAACATGTTTCAGTTTCAATATTTAAACTTGATTATAAACTCCAAAACCACAGGCAATATAAAAATTTTCTTGTCAAAGCACCAAATATGAGTATTTTTAAAGGTTTATTTCCATTATGTATATGATCGTGCTTATATTTGGAAGTTTCAAATTATAGGTGTAGTGGAAGACATTTTTTATTACTCTGTGCTTTGAGAATTCTGTATATTGTAATATACCCTATTAGAATCGATGTATCATTACGTATTATAGATAAACTCATATACCACTAATGTGAGAGGAGTTATAAAATTGAAATAGAATAACAATTTTTTCTGGTTTCTCTGGTGCTTTATGCACTTCATTTACTAAAAAACATAAAATGGTCAGTAAAATATTTACTAGGACTCTGAAAGTCTCTAAAGGCATAAATTGAATTTTGCAGTATCTCTAGTTTTCTATAAAGCACCTTGCTTCACAACGCAACGGTCTGGATTTTGTTTTGTTTTTTTTTTTTTAATTTGAGAATGTGTGTCTTTTGAGGCCATTCTACCTCAATTCAGCAGTAAAGACTATTCCCATTATTTATTTAAACTGTTGAATTTCTCTGTATGGTTGACTGATAAATATTACAAGATATACAGCAGCTGTGCAATTATTTTACATAAAAGCTTATAATACTTTACATATTTGGTTAGAACAGAGACACTGTTCTATATATTTCTTAGACAACAGGTCTTTATAAATTGAGACGTTTCCAATATTTTTCCAATATTAGTAGCGTCTCCTTTGTGCCATTACTGGATCTTCCTCTTTCACATTTTGTTGATTCTTCCCCTGCCCACAATAACCCAGGGTCACTTGTGCTCCCCGTTCCTCTGCCTCTTGTGTTGGAGGATACGTGACACATTGCTTAACAGAACGAGGATCCAAAGTTTTAAATATGTCGTGGCTTTCAGAAGGCATAATTAAAAGGAGGAGCTAGAAGAATAGTGCAATCCAATAGAAAATAATGCATTTTCAATCATATGGTTTTCTGGAACCCTTTGGAAAACGACTGAGTAGCGCTACGAAGTCTTTGTAATCCTTTATGCTCATCTTACAGGTTGGCTGTCTATCCCACCAAGGGTAAAAAGCTAGTCCCAGAAGCTAATAGTGTGACATCATGTGGCTCATTTTATTTCTAATATCTGATATGTGTTTGTTTGATTTGATTTGTTAAAGAAAAGTAATTCATGCTCATTGAACTTTTTAAATCTCTGTTGTCAAGGTAAAATACTTTTATTTCTCCCTTTATTTCCATCCCCTAAAGGAATCATTATAAACTTATAAATGGAAATGTGAAGTTAAGTTATATTGTCTTTTTTAAAACAACTTTCTAACATGGTATTTTTTAACCCAATTCTTGATGAAAGCTCAGTTAATAATACTTAGTTATTAACATTAATGTACTTGTATGGTCTTTTCTGACATACCATTTTATTTTGTGTTGTTATATGAACGAAGATTTTCAGAAACGATTACGTATTTTGATGTTTTCTTTCCAAGAAATAACGGCCATTTAGGCCCTAGAGTGGATCAGCTCCACCCATTAGTTTTCTTTATCTCTTCCAGGAATTCCTGTGAGATAGCTGCTAGTAAATAGTAGTTACTAGGACATGCACTGCTTCAACTGAGTTATGTAATGCAGAACTCAGAAACATTTTTATTCACATCATTGTTTAGTGGCATATTTTCACTTTAAGAGATAAGAGGAAGACAAAATGATCTTGTTAAATAATGATATTTCAAACATAGTCTCCAGGAACAAGTTTATCCCAAAAGGGTATTCCATGTAATCGAACCATTTCCTTGAGCTTCTCTAATTTCCTAAAACAGAAACAGCAAAAGACAAAGAAGAGAATTGGTGTGGGAACACCAGTGCAGTATAAAAAGCTCTCCTTCTCTTATGTCACGAATCTCATTTCCTTTTTACTCCATGTGGTAGTTGCATGTTCTGAATGTTGCACACTTCTCTAATCTTTTAAGCTTTTTTGCATATGTGGCTCTGCTTCGAGTATCCTTCTACAGAGTCTGCCATCCAGCACCTGTACACGTCAGTCTTCCTTCAAAACCAATGTGAGTTTTACATCATTTGGGAAAATACATTTGATTCCTACTCCTGGCTCCTAATCAGAATACACTACCTCTCTTTTTTGTCATCATGGCTTCTTGTAATTATATTCACAATAATATTTGTAATATTGTAAACAGGCTAATTTGTCTATTTACTTTTGTTTCTCCTGCTAGACTATACGTTCCATGAGATAGTAAATCTGTTATTCACATATCTATCTCCAGTTTCTTGAGCATATTTGCTGCATCAAAAATTACATTGACAGATATATAAATTAATTATAATCCATACATTGTTTTTCTTTTGATGTACTCAACCTAAAATTGACATTCCTTTATAATCAGAATAGATCTTGAGTAAAAACGGGAGAATTTCCTTAGGATCCTGACTTCTTTGGAATAGACTCATGATCATGAGTTGTTATCTAATTTCTTATTCTCTGATATACCTCTCTGCACTAATTTATAGGCAAAAAATTAATTAGACACTTTAGTAAGAGAAAAGGTATATTTACAGAAAAATGCAGCAGCAATTGTTATGGTAAAATCATTAAACAGAATTTTATTTGGCAGTTGTTTAAGCTAAAATCTGTTGAAAGAGCATTATTCAAGAGTCAGAGCCAGGAAAATTCGAGTAGTCAACACATTCAACTGGAAGCTATTTTAACACCAAAATTAATTCCACATAAACCTTCCCAATACATACTTTCAACTTAGCTCTGTAGGTCTTTAAACCTGTTACCCATTGACACAATAATGCTGTTTAACAGACCATCCCAGATAACCTAGTTGTAAAAATATAAGCACTTATTTAGTTCATTTAAGTGGGAGCTGTCTGGACTGGACAGGGTTCATTCATCTCTCTTGAATCAGCTGCAGGTGAAACATCTCTACTGATTTTGCCGGGTTCTTTCTCATGTTTGGAGGCTAGTTGGCTCATAGGTGTTCTAGGAAGCCTGTGCTAGGAAAAAAAGAGAAAGATAGATTCTGCCTTATGTATCTCATCCCACAGTCAGCTAGCTCAGGCATGTTCTCATGGCAAAGACGCAGGAGCAAAAAGAAGCAGAAGTATGTCAACACTTTTGCGGTTCTCTCCTTAATCATAACTGCTAAAATCTTATTGTGCCCAAAGCAAGGCACATGGCTGATATCAGAAACACGGGGCAATATTGTGACTACAAAGTCATACTGCAAAAATGTGGCTACAGGGAAGCATGAAGACTCAGAGCTGTGTCATCAATATACTGTGGTTTGCCTTATGCCTGTGATTATTCACGCTCTCTCATATGCACCATATGCTCACTCTTAACCCAGAATCCCCACATCTCATCTAATCACATCACTTTATGTCCAAGATCTCCTCAACCACAAAAGCCTCAGTCAAGCTTTTCCAACCCACCGCCCACAGGCTGCATGGGGCACAGGATGGCATTGAATGTGGCCCAATACAAATTCATAAACTTTCTTAAAACACTGTGAGATGTATGCACAGAACTTTTTATTTTAGCTCATCAGCTATTGTTAGCTTTAGTTTATTTTATGTGGGATCCAATAAAATAATTCGTCTTCCAATGTGGCCCAGGGAACTCAAAAGATTGGACACCCTTGGTAGACGATAATTCCCTCGATTTAGAGACCACGAACAAAAAGACAAGCTGTATGCATCACCCCTGACTCCATCCACACACACACTTACTTGAACATGCCCTAAAACAATGGTCAGACAGGGACAGGATGATTGCAATAACCACTCACATTTCCCAAAAGAGAAAGAAAGGCAGTCAAAGGGAGGTTGCTGCTTATCATTTTGAAATCCTGCTGAGCAAACGCAGCCAAGTTGTTCCATTCTGGATAGGGTTTTCTTGATCAGGTACCACTTCCGTTCCCTGCTTGTGGCTCACAGTTTATCATTTGCCATGTTCACTGGCTTTACCTTTGGGACATCCTTCTTTGTCCATATTATGTAATAAATTATTGCCCCTGCGGAATCCGTATGTTATAATAGTTATAACCCTCAATGTGATGACATTTGCAAGTGAGGTGTTTGGGAGGTAATCATGTGTAGAAGACATCATGAGGGCAGGGTCACCGTGGCAGAGTTGGTGTTCTTACAGAAAGACAAAGAACAGAGATTTCTCACACACACTGTGTGAGGATATAGATAGAAAGTAGCCATCTGCAAGTTTCAAGGAAGCCCTCACCAGGAACTGAATCCGTCTTTGTCTTGATCTTGGACTGCCTGGTCTTTGGAACCGTGAGAAATAAATGCCTGGTGTTTAAGCCATCTAGTCTGTGGTATTTTGTTAATGCAGTCTTGGCAGGATAGCACAATTTGTTAGCTTCTATGACATCTAAGGAGGAAATGGGAAAATATGCTCTTTGAAAAGAACTCTCAGCCCACTTTCTACCAGAATATTATTGAGATCCGAGAGCTCTTTTCACATTTAGAATATTTTTTTTGCCTGTTAGATCCAAGCTGGAGGTACTCTTACTGACTCAGGAACATTGTATGTTTCTTATGAAATTGAGTCTATTTTACATGAATGCGCAAAAAAAAAAAAAAAAAAAAAAAAAGCCTCTTCCATACTTGTTTTGTTTTCCGTATAGGTCTTTCTCACTCATTTTCTTCATTGCTCTTTTAGGCATGCCACGTTTCTGTGGGACAATGCCCTTAGATTCCTAGAATCACTTACTTCCAATGGAGAGAACCAATAGACATCACTTTAATTTCATCCAGGGTCGTAGCAAGGATGTCACAATCACACTCCTAATTTTGTTTGTGGTCCCAGAGGCATCATTCTTTGAGACTCTTTTGCCACTTTTTAGTTTTCCACTAATCTAAAAGGAGAAAATAGTATTTTTTTTTTTCATTACAGGAAATATTGGCCCTTATATATTTTATCTAATTTCTACTAACAAATTTCCATTCTTTTCTGAGTTCATCTCTTTCTTTTCTTTTTTAATTTTCATTTTAATTTTTTTTTAAATTTTGATACAGAGTCTCACCCTGTCTCCCAGGCTGGAGTACAGTTAGGCGTTAGCACGATCTCAGCTCACTGCAACCTCCGCTTCCTGAGTTCAAGCGATTTTCCCGTCTCAACCTCCCGAGTAGCTGGGACAACAAGTGTCCGCCACCACACCCAGTTAGTTGTTATGTTAGGTGAACCACCTGCCTTAGTGTCCCAAATTGCTGGGATTACAGGCGTGAGTCACCGTGCCTGGCCGAGTTCATCTCTTTATTATGGGACCTTATCACATACGTACATACGTAGCTAGTAAAAGCTAGACGTACTTTCTCTCTCTCTCTTTTTTTTTTTGGAAGGAATTTCTCTCTTATTGCCCAGGCTAGAATGCAATGGTGTGATCTCAGCTTAACGCAACTTCCGCCTCCCAGGTTCAAGTGATTCTCCTGCCTCAGCCTCTGAAGTAGCTGGGATTACAGGCATGCATCACATGCTAGGCTAAATTTTGTATTTTTAGTAGAGATGGGGATTTCACCAGGTTGACCAGGCTGGTCTCGAACTCCTGACCTCAGGTGATCCACCTGCCTCAGCCTCCCAAAGTGCTGTGATTATAGTCATAAGCCACTGCGCCCAGCCTTAGATGTACTTTCAGCACTGCCTTGGGAAAATCCTTCATCTTATCTAAAAATGCTGTGGTTATGTTTTTATCTTCTATTATCATCAGCACAGGTGCTGCCAAATATAGCTCCACCACACAACATGGGTCACTGTATTTCCATTCTGTTATATGTATCCTCAACACTCTTAAACTATTATAAGAACTTCCTCACCATCTGGTCCCAAAACCAATGCCACTTATTTTGGGATTTCACTGTGGTAACATCTCACTTTTCTTATCAGTGTATATATTACTTACCTATTGCCACAATGTTACTGCATACCAACAATCCCAAACTCAAAGATATAAAATGTAAGTCAATTTTTGAGTCATAAGTCTGAAAGTTCCTTTTCCTCGCATGTCCCGTGTTTCATTGTTCTGGTTTTTAGTGGTTGTTTCTTTTTGGTCTTGATTGGGTTATTTTATGCATCTAAGTTCAGCTAGGCAGATTTGCTAATCTTGATTGCGCTTTCCCATATATGTGGAGATCAGTTGATTGTTGAATGACCTAGGATGGCTTCTGCTGGGACAAATGAAGTGACTTAGCTGTGATCCATATACCTTACTGTCCAGCAGGCTAGCCTAGGAATAGTCGTGTGGCAGAGACAGAAGAACAAGAGTAGAAAGAATCAAGGAAGTGTTTTCAAGCCTTGGCAGTGTCAAAACTCTCAACATTTCATTAACCAAAGTCAAAAGACTAATTTCAGAATTAGCAAGTAAACAGATTCTATTTCGATAGGAAGAGCTCCAAAGTCACATTGCAAAGCAGGTAGATATATGGAAAGGTACAAATCTGAGTCACTAATGCATGGTTACACTACAACTTTATCCCTCTTTAGTCTCATGACCAACTAGACTATTAAGGGGGGATCATCTCTTTCTTAAAACAAGCTCACTCACTTCACCTGTTAGAAAAATCTAAATCAAAGTGACTTGAACAGAAGTAAAGTAGATGTATCATCCAGTATAGATGTGAAGTCATGGGGTAAGATAACCTTTAGAATTAAAGATTAGTGGTTCGTCAATCTCCTCAAGGATCTACTTTTGTTATTTTTTTCTTCTGTATGTCTCTGCTCTGTTGGTTTCAGCCTAAAACTAGTTGCCATGTTGCTCAGAATATCAGGAACTTCCGAAAACTGGGTAACAGGTTTCCCCAGTCACACACAGGAAGAGAGTGAGAGAATGCTTCCAAATAAGTTTCCAAGCAAGAGAATGGAATAGACTTAGCATGCTCTGGTTTTGGTCCTGTGTTCACTCCCTAGTTGTAACCAAGAACAGGTCCCAGTTATATCATTTCCTGGAGAGCTTAGAGTGGAGTCAAAACTCTGAAAGTAGGGGTGAAGGAATATTTTTAATAATCACACCAAAGAGATGCTTTTTACCCCAAAGCTTTAGAAGTCTTGATTTTTGTGAGCATGCTGGACTTATTTTGGGTTTCCACTGGACTTATTTTGGATTTTGTTCAAAAAACTAATGAATACACCTTAACTGATAGAGAAGACCCCTTCTTCCCTTATATAGATATAACATACTTCTTTTAGCTCATTAAAGGTTTTTTTTTCTTTCCACACTTTTTAAAAAATGTTGCTAAGAAAACATTTTTCTTTAATATTGCCTTGTCATTTTTTTTCGAATCTATAATGCTTTTTATGGCCATGGAGAACAATTATAGTAAAATCCTTCTTCCATTGCAAATCATTTATGAAACCTGCTTAAGTACTGTCAAGTGTGGATTTATGGATTGCTAAGTCATTTGCTGTGGTTTCTGTAAAACTTAGGATAGATTTGACCATATCCGATGGTTACCGTATTTTAAACAGCAAATTGCTGTATATATTTTGTGTCAGGATAGCTTTATGTTTGTCGAACAACTTAAGAGTTTTGTTATTTTTATAATATCTGCATTTAGTTGTATGTCACTCATTATTGTTCTGAATAAATCTGCCCGTAACAATACTGAAAGATATTTTGTATTTTCCATGTATTTTGGGGTATATAATTTCCCTTTGTAAATATGTTAATCACACATAACCATGCACACACTCAGAGATCTACACATACTATTTGAAGAAGGTTTTACATGAACACATAAGAACAATATCTATTGACGTCAAATGTCCTAGAAGAGCATGCCTTTTTTTAACCTTTTTTTTTTTTTTTTTTTTTTTTTTTTTTTGAAGACCAGCAACTCTCGCCTTCATTATTTAATTTAAAAATATTTTTTTCAGGCTGGGCATGGTGGCTCATGCCTCTAGTATCAGTACTTTCGGAGGTCAAGGCAGGTGGCTCACGAGGTCAGGAGATGGAGACCATCCTGGATAACACGGTGAAACCCCATCTCTACTAAAAATACAACAAAATTAGCCGGGTATGGTAGTATGCACCTGTAGTTCCAGCTTCTCAGGAGGCTGAGGCAGGAGAATGGCGTGAACCAGGGAGGTGGAGCTTGCAGCGAACTGAGATCGAGATCGTGCCACTGCACTCCAGCCTGGGTGACAGAACGAGACTGTCTCAAAAAAACAAAACAAAACAAAACAAACAAACAAACAAAAAAACCACACACAGAAGTATTTCCCACTTGCTCCTCCTGCAATCTCATATATTTTTATCTCAATTTTGCAGATTAAAAAACTAAGAAGATAAGCATCTTCCCTGTATTTCCTTAGTTTTTACTTCATGTTCTTCTTCTGTTCCAGAATCCAGCCCTTAGGCTCCTAGAATTCTAGTCCTTAGGTTGATCTAGACTTGTGTCAATTTCTCAGGTTGTCCTTGTTTTTGGTGGCCTTTCCATATTTCAGCAGTACTGGTCAGATATTTTGTAGAATATTTTTCAGTTGGGATTTATCTTATATTTTTCTTCTGAGTACTGAGGCTATAGGTTACTGGGAAGGAGACAAAGGAATTGCCATTCTATTCACATTACATAAACTAACACATACGCATACATTAAGCTAAACATGAGTACATGTTACTCTTCTTAATTTTTGTCCAGTATATATGGTTCATTGTAGCCTTTTCCATTTGCTTATGTCTAACCCCCGATTCTAACAGGGAGAAATCAGGCTGCCGCTATCTGCCATCCATTTACCTGTTCAATCACAACATACATGTACACTGATTTCAGAAGTCCCCCATAGGAGACAACTTTATCATCACGGTGCTTATGAATACTTCCTCTTGCCTTTACTGTTACGGTCTCCCAATTATTTCCAAAGTTCTGTTAGTTACCTCCTTTTTTCCCAACCTCTTTAGTGAGGTATGACATTCATTTGTAATAGAGTTAGACTTTTTTTTTGGCAAAGTCTGCATTCCATCCTAGGATACTCCAATTTCCTAAATTATGTTTTTAAATTTGTATACGTTATGGTCTACTCTTTGTTCTATGAGGTTGTCCGGGCTTGACAAAAGCATAATATCATGTATCTGCTACAATACTGTAGAAAATTATCTGACAGCCCTAAAATATTCTGTTTCACCTATTCAAGCATCCCCAACCCCCAGGAATCCACTGATCTCCGTTTCATCTCTGTAATTTTTCCCCTTTTATAACACCATGTAATGGAATCATACAGTATGTAGCCTTCCCAACTTGGCTTCCTTCTCTTAGCAACATGCATTTACAAGTCATCCATGCAGTCACATGATTTATAGTTTATTCCTTTTTATATCTGAATAGTATTTTACATTAACCCAGGCATGCACCTCAGTTTATCCATTCAGCAGATTGTTTATCCATTCCCCTACTGAAGCATTTCTCTGTTGCCCTCAGACTTTGTAATTATGAATAATGTTTCCATAAACATTCATGTGCAGGATTTATGTGGACATAAATGTTCAAATGTTTTTGATAAGTACCTAGATGTATGATTCCTGGATTGTTTGGTAAGACATGTTTAGCTTTATAAAAACACTGCAAACCTATCTTTGAACATGGCTGTATCATTTTCCACTTCCACCAGCGTAAATGTAAGTTATTGTTGTTCTGCATCCTTACTGGCAATTGATATTGTCAGTTTCAATTGGTTTTCTTTTGGTTTTGGTTTTTGCACATCTTAGTGGGCATGAAACGGTATCTCATTATTGATATATTTGCATTTCAATAATGAAATATGATTTGAGCATCTTTTTTTTTTTTTTTTTGAGACAGAGTCTCGCTCTGTCCCCCAGGCTGGAGTGCAGTGGCCGGATCTCGGCTCACTGTAAGCTCCGCCTCCCGGGTTCAGGCCATTCTCCTGCCTCAGCCTCCCGAGTAGCTGGGACTACAGGCGCCGCCACCACACCCAGCTAATTTTTTGTATTTTTTAGTAGAAACGGGGTTTCACCGTGTTAGCCAGGATGGTCTCGATCTCCTGACCTGGTGATCCCCCCACCTCGGCCTCCCAAAGTGCCGGGATTACAAGCATGAGCCACCGCATCCGGCCGAGCATCTTTTTTATATACTTACTTGCCATCTGTACTTTTTTGTGAGATGTTTTCCCAGACTTTTTGCCCATTTTTAATTGTGTTGTTTTCTTATAGTTGAATTTAAAGAATGCATTGTACTTTCTAGCTGCAAATCCTTTATCAGGTATGTAACTGGCAAATAGTTTTTCCAAGTGTATAGGGTTTTTAAATTCTCTTAATAGAACCTTTCGTAGAACAAAATATTTAGTTTTAATAAAGGCCAATTTTTCGAATTTTTATTTCATTGATTTGTTTTCAATATTATAAGTCAAAATTTATTAGCAAACCCAAAGTCACACAAATTTTCTTGTATGTTTCCCTATAGAAATAATACATAGGCCAGGCGCAGCGGCTTATGCCTGTAATCCCAGCACTTTGGGAGGCTGAGATGGGCGGATCACGAGGTCAGGAGATCAAGACCATCCTGGCTAACACGGTGAAACCCCGTCTCTACTAAAAATATCAAAAAAAACTAGCCGGGTGCGGTGGCGGGCGCCTGTAGTCCCAGCTACTCAGGAGGCTGAGGCAGGAGAATGGCATGAACCCGGGAGGCACAGCTTGCAGTGAGCCGAGATTGTGCCACTGCACTCCAGCCTGGGCGACAAAGCGAGACTTCGTCTCAAAAAAAAAAAAAGACATATTATATACATTTAGGTCTGTGATTCATTTTAGTTTTCTTTGTGTAAATCATAAAGTTTCTCTCTAGTTATTTTTTTTTGCATGTGGATGGCCAATTTTTCCAGCATCATAGGTAGACTGTTGTTTTTTCATTGATTTGTCTTTGTGCCTTTGTAAAAAATCGGTATATTATATTAGCAGAAGTCAGTTTCTGGGTTTTCTATTCCATTCCAGTAACCACCAAGTTTATACTATGACAACACCATGAAATCTTCATGAAGCTGGCTTTATAGTAAGTCCTAAAATCAGGTCATATGAGTACTCTAATATTGACATCCATTGCAGAATTGGTATTGGTTATTCTAGGTCCTTTGCCTTTCCATATCAACCGTAGGCCCACTTTGTCAGTATCTACAAATAAGCTTGCTGAGGGTATGATAAGGATGTGCTGGATCCTTAGATAAAGTTATGAAGAACTGGCATTTTAACAAAATTATCTTCCAATAAATAAACATAGAATGTCTGTCCATTTAATTAAATCATATTTGACTCATTTCACTGGTCTTTTGTCCTTTGTTCCATACATATCAAATACATATTTTATTAGATTTATATGTAAGTCTTTAATTTTTTATGTTGTGAAATTCTAAATAGTATATATATTTTTAACTCCAATTCTTTATGGCTGGTACATAGAAAAGCAGCTGACATTTGCATATTGATCTGAGTCTGAAGACTTTGCTATACTCACTTATTAATGCCAGGATTTTTATGCTTTTTAAATTTTATGTATTTATTTTTGGGGGACAAGATCTGGCTCTGTTGCCCAGGCTGGAGTGCAGTGGCAATCTCAGCTCAAAGTGAGTATCCTTCCTCAGTCTCCCAAGTAACTGGGACTACAGATGTGTGTCACCATGCCCAGATAATTTTTGTATTTTTAGCAGAGATGGAGTTTCACCCCATTGGCCAGGATGGTCTTGAGTTCCTGACCTCAAGTGATCTGCTTGCCTTAGCCTCCCAAAGTGCTGGGATTGCATGAGCCACTGTATGTTCATTTTTTAAAACAGATTATTTTGGGGTCTCCTATATATATTTCATGCCATTTGCAAATAAAAAGATTTTAACTTCTTTCCCAATATGCCTTTAATTTCCTTCCTTCCTTCCTTCCTTCCTTCCTTCCTTCCTTCCTTCCTTCCTCCCTCCTCTCCTCCTCCTCCTCCCTTTTCCTTCCTTCTTCCTTCTTTCTTCTTCCTCCTTCTCCTCCTCCTCCTCCTCCTCCTCCTCCTCCTCCTCCTCCTCCTCCTCCTCCTCCTCCTTCTTCTTCTTCTTCTTCTTCTTCTTCTTCTTCTTCTTCTTCTTCTTCTTCTTCTTCTTCTTCTCTCTCTCTCTCTCTCTCTCTCTCTCTCTCTCTCTCCTTTCTTCTTGTTTTAGAGACACAGTGTTGCTCTGTCACCCTGGCTGGCATATAGTGGCATAATCAGAGTTTACCGTAGCTTTAACCTCCTGGGCTAAAGCAATCCTTCTGCCTCACCTTTGCAAGTAGCTAGGGCTACAGGTGTGCTCAATCATGCCAGGATAATTTTGAAATTTGTATTCTTTTAGGACAGGGTCTCACCATGTTCCTTGCCTCGTCTTGAACTCCTGGCCTCATGCAATCCTGTCTCAATCTCCTGATCTTTAATTTTTCTCGTTTGCACTAGCAAGGACTCCAAAAGAAAAAAAAAAAAAAAAAAGAACATGAGTGTTGAGAGGGAAGGAAAGTCTCTGCCTGTTCCCCAACTCAGTGGGAAAGTGTTCTCTCACCATAAAGTGTGATATCAGTTAAAGTTTTCTCATATGTACCTTTACCACGTTAACATAGTCCCCTTTTATTCCGGTTTTCTTAGAGTTTCTTTTATCATTCATAGGTGGCAAATTTTGTTAAGTGCTTTCATATATCTATTAATATAATCATGTGGTTTTTATTTCTATAATTTTTGTATGCAGATATAATCCATAAATGAAAAAATTTACTTACTTAAATGTACCATTCAGTGTTTTGGTGTTTGTTTGTTTGTTTGTTTGTTTGTTTGTTTTTGAGACGGAGTCTTGCTCTGTCGCCCAGGCTGGAGTGCAGTGGCCGGATCTCAGCTCACTGCAAGCTCCGCCTCCCGGGTTCACGCCATTCTCCTGCCTCAGCCTCCCGAGTAGCTGGGACTACAGGCGCCCGCCACCTCGCCCGGCTAGTTTTTTGTATTTTTTAGTAGAGACGGGGTTTCACCGTGTTAGCCAAGATGGTCTCGATCTCCTGACCTCGTGATCCGCCCGCCTCGGCCTCCCAAAGTGCTGGGATTACAGGCTTGAGCCACCGCGCCCGGCCATGTTTTGTTTTTTTTTAAGTGTATTTACGGAAGTGTGCTAGATATTACTAATGCCAAAACATTTTCCTTATCCCCGAAGAAACCCCTTACCCATTAATAATTGCTCCATGCCCTCCTTCTCCCAGTTTCTAGTAATTATTAGTATATATTCTGTATCTATGAATTTGCATATCCAAACATTTTGTATAAATGGAATTATAGAAAATGGGGTCTCTGTGTCTCGTTTCTTTCACTTAGATTAATGTCTGCAAGTTTCATTTGTGAACTTACCCTCAAGGTACATATATTATGACAGGCTGGTTTATACTCATCGGTTCAACAAGTGTATGTTCATGTTGGTTACCAGACACTTATTAATTTAAAAAATGCTACGTGTCATTATTGGTTCCCTGATCCCATCAGATATTTGTGGTAAATCACAGGATCATCCAGGGAAGCTAAATGAGATAATTAGTGTCAGAAGACTAGGGCAAGTGCACAAAATTAAATGCACATTTTCAAAGCAGAATCATGATGATAAAGCAACTGAGTTTGATGCTCGGTTTGAGTCTCAGACCAGGTATGTCCAAACACATTGGTGTTTATCCGGATTTTCTGATGCTTTATCAAAGAAATCACAGTCAAGTTCAGAAGGATGAGATGAAAACTAAAAATTTATTTTGGGTAAAAAACAAACTAAAAAAATTGGCATCTAATCAAGGACACAGGTATGATGACCAAGTTAGGGATCCCAGTAGTGTCTCTCATGGAAATACATGTGTGTGACAAGTTGATTTAAGATAGTAGACTTTATCTTAAAAGAAGAATAAAGTTATGTGACTCTGAAAATGCAAATTATATCATCTTTTGTCTGTTGTATAATAAACTGTTTATGCAGAATTCACTATTTGCAAACTTTCTGCCAGCTTTTCCATTTACTTTTTACACTGATATATATTCAAATAAGTAAATAAATATCCACAGTTTTTATAAAATTTTAATATTTTTAACATCCTATTGACAATTCCAATAAAGTAAGGTTTAATTCTGCAAATTCTCAGGTTTAAAACTGAAAACAAACAAACAAATGTAGGTATTAGAAATCTTATCTAGCAGCTAGAGATTAGAGTTTCAGTCATTGTCATTCATAAAATATGTTAACATTCCAATTGAGTTTCTTTACACAGACCAAATACTGTGTTCTAAATCGCGAGACTGAAATAACGTTCATGATTTTTTTATTAGATTCTTCTGTCCTTGTATATTCTGGGCACAACTCAATTTGCTTTCAAGTAAAAGTTGATGTTTGGTTTACATACTCAGTCTGCTAGCATGAAAGTTGATGGTCCCTCCAGAATGGATTGTGGTGTCAACTAATTTCAGTAAGTCTGTGTGCAGAGGTTTTTCCACTGGCCTCACTGACAGCTCAAAATGAATGGGAAGGCTCAAACTAATGTTTGAAATACCAAGATTATTTAAGCCTAAAATCTCTGACAGATTCTGCTTGTTTTTATCACTAACACTCCATTTAAACTCATCTAGGAAAGTAAAAAATAAACACTGCCAAATGCAAAAGCTTCTTTTTGGTCTTTACATTCCAGAATCTCTGTAACAGCACAGGCAACTACACTCTGCTTCTTAAAACATGGTTTGTTTTCCTTCTTGATTTTAATTTCAGAAGACATAAGTAAGAAACAAACCTGGACAATCTTTCTATGTTTCATTCAATCACACTTCCTACTCAAAACTAATTTATTTAATAAAAGGCTTATTGCTGTATTTTATTGTAAGAATGTAACACAATCTTTTCATTGGTGATGATTCAAGTTTTGTCTTCCATGAATGATCCTACTGTGTACATTGCAGGGGGCAACATATGGGTGTATTCCTGTTTTGTATATACTTATAAATATACTTACAAGAGAAACTGCAGAAGTTCTTTAAATATATTTGCTTTAATAAATACCAGCAAAAATTTTTCAACGTGCTTGTAAAACCACCTTTGCAAAAATTGTAACAGTGAGAAAATTATGACAGTGGAAGAGACCTGATCAAATCAACCCCCATCTTGCCTTTAACCTCCAAACTGCCCTTAATCATTCCTGGGCTTGCTCCAAGTTAACTTCTGGAGACATTTACTTTATAGTTTAAATGATAATAGTCCTTCTCCAAAGAAGTAAACCGACTTTGTAAAGCTAATGAAAAAGCACCAGGCTAGGAGGATGAGGAGCATGAATTCTGCTAAGGTGTAGATCAAACTTGTCCAACCCATGGCCCATGAGCTGCAGATGGCCCAGGGTGGCTTTAAATATGGCCCAACACAGATTCATAAACTTTCTTAAAACATTATGAAATTTTTTTCCCAGTTTGTTTTTTTAGCTTATCAGCTATCGTTAGTGTTAGTGTATTTTATATGTGGCCCAAGACAATTCTTCTTCTTCCAATGTGGCCCAGGGAAGCCAAAAGATTGGACACTCCTGGTATAGATGCTAAGGTGTAAATATAGGTGCTAAAGTGTAAGGTATAAAGTGTACATGCTAAGGTGCAAATGGATTACCAGCTACTATTCCAGATGTCATAAGATATGCAACTGCCTCAGTTACCCCTGCAGATAACATTACTATTGTAGGATCTACGATTGGCCTCTTGTGATGTCTTTTCAGATGTTTGCATTTCTGAAAACCTATGGCTCCCACCTGGACCTATCAACGCCTAACGACTGGTTCTGTGGCCTCACCTGGAAGCTGACTCCCCGGCCCGCCAAACTAGTCTTGAAAAACTCTACCATTCAAGTTTTCGGGGAAATTTTGATTTGAGGAATAACTGGGTCTCCCAAGTGGCATGGCTGGCCTCTTCTCAACGGAACTCTTCATCATAATGCCATCAGCTCGGTGAATTGGTTTAGCCTGTGAAGTGAGCAGGAAAACCCCACTGGGTAATTACACTTGAACAAATTCACATTCTCGACATTTCATAAAAGTGATATTTCTTCAGATATTTGTGAAAATTTGTTGTTTTAGCTATTCTGTTGCATAAAAGTGGTTTCTCATTATGACTGCATTCACACTTGTCTGATGGCAAGATGTCCTTCCTTCCCCATGTGTTTGACTGTTCGGGTCTTTTCTGAGGCCTGGATACAAGACTTTGCTCTTTTTCGATGCTGTTGTCTGCCTTTTTTGTGTAGATTTTAAAAGTAGAGGAGAAAGTGCAATTTGAGTGGGAATGTTACTTTTTTCTACATTCTCTGGGAAAAATTGGTTATGTCCACTTTATTTTCTACTTAAAATTTTGTGTCAGTTTATCAGTGATACTAGCTGGGCCTAGAATTATTTTGTGAAGCTTGTTAATTAGGGATTTGATTTCATTAATAACGATGACTATTCATGTTTTCTGTATTTTCTTGCATCATTATTAGTACATTTGGGATTTGTAGAGATTCATAATTTTATTTAAATTTTCATTGCTGTAACACTGTTAATGATATCCGCTTCTCTCTTAAATAGCTGTAAAAAGTATAGATAGTTCTATTTTCACCTGCTACATTACATAATTGTGTCTAATTACTATTTTTGTTATTCAGGTATGCTAAAGGTTTACTAATTTTATTTACCTTTTTGGAATTAACCAACTATTTGTTGTGTGGTATCTTACATGTTTGGTTTTTGTTTTACTGATTTCTTCCCTTATCTTTTTTATTAGCACCAGTTTATTACTTTATAAATAAATTTACTATTAATTTCTATGTTGCTGTGATAGATAACTGGATTTTTAATCTCATAATATTTTCATTTTATGTATATACTTTTAATTCAACACATTTTTAAATCTTAAAGCTGACCTAAGCTGCATTGAATATATTTTATTGTACATTTATTATCACTCAGTTATAAACAGTTTCTGATTTTTATTGAGGTTTTAACTTTATCTCATGGGTTACTTAAGAGAAGATTAATTAATGTTCATTGTCTCTATCCTCCATTGTTTCTGCTAAGTCAACTGCCAGCATTATTGGTGCTTTTTGAGAATAATGTTTTAGTTTTGTTTGGTTTGTTCCAGTAATCTTTTAATTTTTTTTCCTTTAAGTTTTAATAAGTTTTCCATGATAGATATAGATTTCTTTTTTCTTTATCTTGATCAATTTTGGAAAATTTCTATTTGTATTGCTTCAGGATTCTAGAAAATATCATAGGACTCTATTATAAACTTGGGCTAGGAAACAATATTGGATATGATAGATGTCTGGGTTACACATCTTAGATCAATTTACCATGTTTTGAATTTATGCTCTTTTTTTCTATTTTAATGCTTTTATTTTCTATATTGTTTCAATCTGAATACTGCAATTTATTTTATCTTTTAGCTAACTACTCTTTGCTTTACCACTTTATAGCCTGTTGTCCAAACTTATCAATTGAGACTTTTTTTTGTTTTATTCCACCCTATACCTCCTTCCTTCTTTGCCATTTGCAGTACCAAAAAATCTAGAGAAGACTTCTAATGACTTGAACTCCTTTGAAGAATTCAGAACAAAGGCGGCACTCACCTCTTTTGGGGTATACCGTTTTCTTTGTGAAGTTGAAAGGGTCATGGGCAGATTCTTCTGAGGTATGAAGCTCTGTTTCCTCTATTGCATGACATGACCTATTTGGCTTTGGGGGTACAAGAGATGACCTTGTACTGTGAGAGGATTTGACTTTGGCATGTGTAAGCGCAGATGAGAGCTACAAAGTTGGGGGTGGCTAAGCACAGTTTACTGGAAGTGGTCTTAGCTGTTTTTTTTTCTCCTCCTAGGAGGTTGTTGTTTAAGGATTCTAATTATAGTTCTGAGATGCATTCTGATAAAAGAAAACCTCAGCCAAATTAAATTTAAAGGAATTTAATTGAGCAACGAACAATTTGCAAATCAGTCAGCCCCCAGAATCACAGAAGATTTTCAGAGACTCCAGCACAGCCACGTGATGGAAGAAGATATATAGACAAAAAAAGTGGGGAAATGACATAAAGAAATTGGAAGTGGGGTACATAACAACGGGACAGCTCAGCATATACCTTATTTGAACACAGTTTGAACACTCAGCAGTGTACGAATGGTTGAAGTATGGCTGCTGCGATTGACCAAGACTTAGCTATTGTTAGAGGTGCATACTAGTAAGTTAGGTTTTCAATTTTGTCTGCCTATTAAGCTAGGTTAGAGTTCATCCACAGGACTCAAATATAGCAGTACAGAGTCCTTCTCAGGCCATAATCAGTTTGCTTTAACAATTCTAAAATGTCTTCTCTATAGCTTTTTCTCTCAAAATTATATTGTTTTGGCTTGTCTGTGCACAGTTGCATGAGGAACTGAACTGTTGTTTTCATAGATAAATGACAAACTGAGTTTTCTCAGCTCTGAAGAGAAGAGGCATTTGGTCTTCCTGTTGAAAGGCACCCAAGAGTGACCAAGGGCCTCATGGGAGTGTCTTATCACAGGTTGACTCCCTGTGATATGCAGTGTACCTATAGGGAAATCTGCAACAAATTGAATGTGTTAAAAGGTTCCTCTAGGAGGCTCATATAAGGGCTGATCACCTGGAGTTTTGAGCCCTCTCAGAGGAAACAGACCTCTGGAGAGAGAAATTGAGACATGTAGGAGGGTAAAAATTACTCAATAGTGACACACTGTGGAGTCCTGCCCACAAGCAGCACACATTAATCCACCATACAAAAACCTGACGCCATAGCACAGGTCCTCCTTTTATGAAAAAAGTGGGAAACAAATATTCAAAGAATGAGGAGAAATCAAGGAGAATGACCCACTTTTGAGCACTCCATAGGTTTCATGGCACCTCTACCTGACAGAATTTATATAAAATGGACATAATAAAGTCTTTGTGCGTATTTACATTAAGGAAAAAGAGCCCTTAAAAAGGTCAACTTGCAAACTGCAAAGATCCTAAGTTCTTTTCTTCTTTATTTTCTTTTCTGTCTGCTTTAAACCTACTGTTATTTTTCTATGAGGATAAAAACCATTGTTCGGATTCAACAGGTTTTTGGGAGGTTTTGTTCTCTTTTTTTTTTGTTGTTGTTGTTTTTTTAATTTATTTATTATTATTATACTTTAAGTTGTAGGGTACATGTGCATAACGTGCAGGTTTGTTACATATGTATACTTGTGCCATGTTGCTGTGCTGCACCCATCAACTCGTCATTTACATCAGGTATAACTCCCAATGCAATCCCTCCCCCCTCCCCCCTCCCCATGATAGGCCCCGGTGTGTGATGTTCCCCTTCCTGAGTCCAAGTGATCTCATTGTTCAGTTCCCACCTATGAGTGAGAACATGCGGTGTTTGGTTTTCTGTTCTTGTGATAGTTTGCTAAGAATGATGGATTCCAGCTGCATCCAAGTCCCTACAAAGGACTCAAACTCATTCCTTTTTTATGGCTGCATAGTATTCCATGGTGTATATGTGCCACATTTTCTTAATCCAATCTGTCACTGATGGACATTTGGGTTGATTCCAAGTCTTTGCTATTGTGAATAGTGCTGCAATAAACATACGTGTGCATGTGTCTTTATAGCAGCATAATTTATAATCCTTTGGGTATATACCCAGTAATGGGATGGCTGGGTCATATGGTACATCTAGTTCTAGATCCTTGAGGAATCGCCATACTGTTTTCCATAATGGTTGAACTAGTTTACAGTCCCACCAACAGTGTAAAAGTGTTCCTATTTCTCCACATCCTCTCCAGCACCTGTTGTTTCCTGACTTTTTAATGATTGCCATTCTAACTGGTGTGAGATGGTATCTCATTGTGGTTTTGATTTGCATTTCTCTGATGGCCAGTGATGATGAGCATTTTTTCATGTGTCTGTTGGCTGTATGAATGTCTTGTTTACAAGCTGGTGAATTTGTATTTATCTCATGGCTAAAGTTCTGAAGTAAAAGCTATAGAATCTTTGTATGTTTGTGTATATGTGTGTGTGTATTTAGAAGGCCTTTATAATTTCTATAATTTTATCTTTAATTAGCAATTAACTCCATTTTAATTACCCTCTAGCACACCAGACTTTTTCTGTCCATACTATATGATGTAAATTTTGCTGTTTGGTTTTCACCTGACTTGTTTCATTCAATATGCAAATTTAAGGCTATGAAAGTCTAAGATAGGAGTAAAAAGGTCACTATGAGTCTATAAGATGTACCTCTACTGGCATGCCTAATGTGTCTATCTATTTATGTGTTGTGTACACAATGTTTTACTATTGAAAATATACAAAAGAGTTCTAATTAATTGGCTTAATAAAAACACTTGAGGCCAGGCACAGTGGCTCATACCTGTAATGCCAGCACTTTGGGAGGCTGAGGTGGGCATATCATGAGGTCAGGAGTTCAAGACCAATTTGGCCAACATAGTGAAACCCCATCTCTGCTAAAAATACAAAAATTAGCTGGGCATGGTGGTGCAGTTCTGTAATCCCAGCTGCTCAGGAGGCTGAGGCAGGAGAATAGTGTGAACAAGGGAGGCGGAGGTTGCAATGAGCTGAAATCATGCCACCGCACTCCAGCCTAGACAATAGAGAAAAACTGCATTTCAAAAAAAAAAAAAGGCACTTGAATCAAACAATTTATCAGGAAAAAACGAAAGGCTAGTCAAATGTTTTTTCAACTTTATGTAAGTTAAGTAAAATCTTTAATAAATAAGCTAACCTTGAAATTATTGGTAAATTAATACTAGAAATATCTTAAGAATTGCCAGCATGCATTTTTGTTTGCACTTATTAATCAAGCATACTTATCTCTGTCAAATTCTATAAAGTGTCAAAATTTGGCATAAGGGTTACAAATCTGTAAACCCAGCCCCAAACAGAATGATCTTTGCTTATGTAATTTTTAACAAATAAGAAATTAATACTAGTTTAATGGAAATAGCTACATCTTGAATTTAGTAAGATGACCATAACTTCTAATCTTATGGCTTTAGGCAGGCTAGTCCACAGGCAGTAAGGTTTGTTTTGGGAATGAACTGTTACCATCTTTGTTTCAAACCTAAACTATAAATTGAATTCTTCCCCAAATTAGTTCAGCCTATGCCCAGGAATGAACAAGAACAGTCTTGAAGTTAGAAGTAAGATGGAGTTAGTTAGGTCAGATCTTTTTCACTGTCTCAGTTAGAATTTTACAATAGAATAAATGGTGACTATCACAGTTTTTATAAATAATCCAGGCAAATTATTAAAACAAAATAATTAGGTAAATATAATAGGATAAAAACTTGTAAACAAGCTCATCATAATTTAGAATCTAAAGTTATATAAAATTAAAAAACAGTTATTTCATTATTTGAGTATTTTCCCATAAAAATATATTGTAGAAAAACAGTCTTTCTAAAAAATGTGTGTTTTTTAAAGGAGAACAATTTTTGTATAATTCAAACCTTATTTAAAGGTTATGTGTAAACAGAGTAAAAGGAACCAGGAAATAAGAGAGAAGTAGAGAAAGTTATAACAATAATTAGGTTTTTTGTGGGGATAAGAAAGCTTGAAGATAAATAATTTTATGTGAGAAAGAATCTTGTATGGTAAATTTTGTCCTAGAATAAAATGACTGGTTGAGAAAGAGGGATACTCAGGACAAACCAGAAAGTCCATGCATGTCATTAATGGTCTGTGTAAGTCACAGTAAGAGGATACATTTAAAAAAACACACAAAAACTTTTTATATAATCAAGTTGTCTATAATTAAAGGGAAACTATAATGGAGTTTCTAGAGGTTGGAATTGATGTATAAAATCACTTATACACTAAATAATTGGTTACAACAGTGAAATTTTCTTAAGGGATTGACTTACTCTTAATAAATTGTAAGAATTTTTATTTTTTTTTAAACCCAAAGTTCAACTTTTATTGCATCTTGCTATTTTCGGTTTCCTCTCCCCCTTTAAAGGGTGAAAAATAGTAACACTCTCCATCAACTCTTTTCAACTCAAATAAGCTTTATTCCTCAAGTTCTGTTTGTTGTGGACTGATGCGAACAACATTTTCTTAAAGGTCTAAAGGAAATACTTTTTTCCAACATAATATTCTGTGCATTGTAGGAGGTCTTTTCTTTTGCCCTTTGGTAACTGGTCTAACAGGTTTTATGGTATATCAAAACAATTCCTATGCAATTATTATTACGTTTTAGTTTTTCTTAGAAAAAAATCTGATACTTTTTTAAAATTAAGGTTATTACATCCATGTGTCTTTCTGTATGGGCTTTTAAAGTTCTCATGACACTGAGTTACAGGGCTGGATTCCTGTGTCTAAAAATGATACCAAGTCCTGCTAAATCTTAAACACTGACAGCATTTAAAGCCTCATCTTCAGGCATGGTAGAAAATGCCAATCAAAATAAACTGCATTCCTGAGACACAGGGCCAGAAATTAAAGCTATTCAACTGCTGAAGGCCCTGGGACTATCACAGAAGAGGTGGGTGTGTGAAATTGTAAGGGCTGGTTTTGAGAGATAAAATAAGTCCAATTTCTCTATAAATTAATCATAATGCCAAAGGCACACTAACACAAGACGAGCATATGGGCCCTTGTGTCAGATTAACAAGGTTTTCTTGAAGCAATAATCGACTCCTTAAAAAAGGTTAAAAGGATTATAAAAGGCTGAGGGAAATTGTATCTTATGATCAAGAGTAAAATTTTAGAGATTGTGAGATTTTGAAAAACAAATTTAATTGGCTTCATGCTGTTTTTATTAGGGCTTATCGTTTAGAAAATCAAGTCTCTTTTCTCAAAGAATGAAGGTTTTTACCTTTTTTGAAATCTTTGAGTTATCATTTTAGTCAAATAAATGACTTATTTTACAATGATCTGTGATATCAAGTGTTTTAAACCTTTGATATCTGACAAACTTCCCAAAATCAAGTTATAAGTTGTGTCTTTTTCTAACCCAACTAATCCTTTAAGATGTCATGTTCCCTAAAGTCCAAAAATGACAGAATTTGGCTTATTTTGTGTAAAATTATATAGGAAACATTGTCAAATATGAAATTGTGTTTGCTTTTTGTGGCCTGTCTTTGTATAAATATGTTAATGGTATGTGTTCCAAAGTTATGGGAAATGCCTATATTTCTGATATGACTTAGTATACATTATCAGCAATAATTATAACTGTTATTTTAAATTATTGTGTGCCACAGAGGTAACAAATTTTCCTGTCAATTGTGTCTTTGATTATACCTGCCCTAAAACTTTTTGTCATCCACAGACAATTGTTGTCTTGTTTTGGTCCTCATTAGAAGGCAGTTTTATAATCAGCTACAAAACTCAGTTGTTCTTGAATACAGGTTTCTGTTAACTTTAGAGATGGTGACATCAGAACAGAGGAGAAACTTTTGGGACTCACAGACAGCTAAAATGTTCATGAATATCAAGCAGAACAGGAATTAACTGCAGGGACTGAACTATTTGGCTTTTTGCTTAAAAGGTTGCTGATTCTTAGTTTTGTTTTTTCAGAGTGAAGGAAACTTTTCTTTTGAGCTATTGACAGCTTTTAACAATTTAGTATACTTCTATAAACAAAAATTGGAATATATTTGTTTCTCTCTACCTAATTTCTTCAGAATTTGGAAACTATTTGTGAGTATTCTTATGGCCAAACAATTATTTGCATAAGTGCAATAAGAATATGTTTTCATTTATAACAGGACACAATTGGAGAAACTGGTTATTTTTACCAAGGCTTTGACTGGAATGCTCTGCTTTCCTTTAAGGAATCAAACTTGACTTATGGAGCCAATAAAAGCCCCTTAGGAAAACTGGTCCCATACCTTGTCTATGCAGCCCCTGAACAGGGTTCCTGACCTGTGATAAATAAAGAATGTCACTTTCTGACAGGCCCAAGATCCCCAAGTTTATCTTGGGACCTCAAGAGGAGAGGAATTCACCTAACTCATAGGTATTTAATGATAGAAATCCATGGCTGCACTTGGCTTTTAAAAAGTGTTATCTGAGATTCCTTCTATGAAACAAAGTTCCATCAAAGCCAATTTAAAAGCCTATGTAAAAAATAATTCTTCTTGCTGCACTGTATACAAATAACTAGACCAAGTATAATAAAGAAAATCAATCTTACCATGATTTGTCTTTAGTAAAAATGGAAAAATAGAGAGATTAAAATTATGTTTCAAAAACTGTAGTACACCTGTTAGATTCTAGTCTTGCCTAATATTTTTCATTTTTCCTTATTTTCTACAGTTTGGACTGAATTCTAATTTTTCTTGGCTGCAAATCTTCAAAATGATGTTGTCAACTTTTTGCCTTATTTTTCCCCCAGTTTTCCTAATTTGGAAGTCACTGAAAAGTAAGTTGTGCTTTCCTAAAGCCTTGCTTACTGAAGCTAGACAACTTAAACTTCAAAAGAAAATAATAGCAACCTATTTACATACACAAACCACTTTCATATCTCCCTACTGATGTACGGACTTCAGAGTAATGTGACCTGTATAGACTTCCCAGGATTGTTCTTTTGTTTGTTGTTGTTTTTCTCCCTACCTTGCCCTATTTTTTCTTCATAGGACATAAGACTTCACAACCTGCTAAAAACGAGCTTTCCTAACAACGTGGGACCTACCCATCTAGGAATAAACCATCCTAGCCATGAGAGATCAGATAAAACTTGAAACCGGAGACTCATTTTTGTCTAAATACTCCAAAAGATTTTGAAAAAGAAAAGGGGGAAATTATGAAAGAAAACTTAATCTTGGGGCCCCCAAATTGCTAAGCTAAAGGGAAAAGTCAAGCTGGGAACTGCTTAAAGCAAACCTGCCTCCCATTCTATTCAAAGTCACTCCTCTGCTCTCTGAGATTAAGGGATATCTGATTGCCTCCTTTGGAGACGCTAATCAGAAACTCAAAAGCATGCAAATATTTGTCTCTTATCTACCTATGACTTGGAAGCCCCTTCCCCGCTTTGAGGTGTCCCGCCTTTGCTTTGAGTTGTCCCAGCTTTCCTGGACTGAACCAATGTTCATGCTGCATATGTTGATTGATGTCTCATGTCTCCCTAAAATGTATAAAACCAAACTGTGTTCGGGCCACCTTGGGCATATGTAGTCAGGACCTCCTGAGTCTGTCATGGGTTTGCATCCTCAAACTTGGCAAAACAAACTTACTAAATTAACTGAGAACTGTTTCAGATATTCATGGTTCAGTTTCCAGCAGGCAGGTAAAGTGGGGACAGAAAATCACACTGTTGTCTGAAATTGAGAATAGAAAGCTATCTTTAGGAAAGCTGGTGTAGACATTCAAAGCCTGAGGACCTGTTCTCCAATTTTTGTCCCCCATAAGACTCTCAAAAGTTCTGCTTAACTTCAGCATCTCCACCTTAGATTTCTTCTTGACTTGTTATTCCCTAAGTATCAGGTTTAGAAACAGTAGGCAGCACATCTAGAAAAGAAGTGTAACTGTTTTCAGAAGATATGTTTGTGTACAGAGAAAAGCCTGTAGATTCAACAAATAAAAAGTGTTAGAACTAATTTAACAAGGTTAGGGAAGATGGAAATAATCTTTTAAAAAATATCAATCACAGTTCTATAATGAGTTTTTAGGGCAAATTGCCACTTTAAAATCTGAAGAGACCTATAAATCCAGAGGTCACAGTTGAGATCTGGGCACCTGAAACAAAAAGCTCCTGGAGCCATAAACCAGTAGAAACATTTCAAATGGTAACTTGGGCAAGTTGTGAGGCTGAGTGTTACACTCAATGTGACTGTGACATTCATGGGGCAGTGGTCTCAGGTAGACTCCACATTTTTGCGAGTAAACCTTACTTCCAGGAAACCTACCAGGTTGAGAAGGAGCCAAGTAAGAACACTTTATGTGGCTCTGGCAGGAGGAAAGGAAAAATAATTCAAATGAAGTAAAACCAGAGCCTTTTCCGTAACAAAGACAGACACTTCAGGTGAAAAGGCTCTACCAAAGTCAAGACTCAGAGCAATGAGGGGCATTGCTTTCACGTTAGCCCCTATCTCACCTAAGTACAGTCACACACCATGTAACAATGGTTTAGTCAAGGACAAAGTACATATATGGTGGTCCCATAAGATTATAATGAAGCTAAAATTTATTATTGTCTAGTGATGTTCTAGCCATTGTAAAATCACAGCACAAGGCATTACTCATGTGGGAATACTGGTGTAAACAAACCTATTGTGTTTCCAGTTGTATATAAGTATAGCACATATAATTATGTACAGGATATAATACTTGATAATGATAATAAATAATACATTACTGGTTTATTTATTATACTATGTGTATATATGTATACATATATGTGTATATATACACATATGTACATATATACATATACATACATATATACATATATATACACTATAAATATATATATATATATTTTTTTTTTTTTGAGACTGAGTCTCACTCTGTCGCCCAGGCTGGAGTGCAGTCGCGGGTCACTGCAACCTCCACCTCCTGGGTTCACACCATTCTCCTGCCTCAGCGTCCTGGGTAGCTGGGACTACAGGCACTCACCACCACGCCTGGCTAATTTTTTGTATTTTTAGTAGAGACGGGGTTTCACCGTGTTAGCCAGGCTGGTCTTGAACTCCTGACCTTGTGATCTGCCTGCCTCAGCCTCCCAAAGCGCTGGGATTACAGGCATGAGCCACCGTGCCCGGCCTATATATATATGTGTGTGTGTGTATATGTGTGTGTGTGTGTATATATGTGTGTGTGTGTATATATATGTATATGTATATATGTGTATATATATGTACCTGTATATATATATTAGTTTGTTTGTTTGTTTTGAGACAAGGTCTCGCTCTGCCTCCCAGGCTGGAGTACAGTGGTGTCATCATTTTTATTTTTAAAAAAATGTTGACTGTAGAACAGCCTCAGACAGGTCCTTCAGAAGGAATTCCAGAAGAAACATTGTTATCCCAGGAGATGACAGCTCCACACATGTTAGTGTCCCTGAAGACTTATCAGTGGGACAAGATGTGGAGGTGAATGACAGTGATGTTGATGATCTTAATCCTGTGTAGGTCTAGGCTAATGAATGTGTTTCTGTCTTACCTTTCAAAAAAATGTTTAAAGTGTAAAAATAAAATGAAATAAAATATTCTTAAAATAGAAAAACCTTAAATAATAAAGAAAATATTTTTGTACAGTTATAAAATGTTTTTTTATGCTTTTATGTTTTAAGCTAAGTGTTTTAATTTAAGTGTTATTACAAAATTCAATAAGTTTTTAAAATTTAAAACTTTACAAAATAAAAAACTTACAGTCAATTAAGGTTAATTATTGTAGAAATAATTTCTTTTACACATTTAATGTAGCCTATAGCACAGTATTCATAAGGTCTGTAGAAGCATATATTGATGTCCTAGGCCTTCACATTCACTTATCTCTCACTCACTAACTTACACAGAGAAACTTTCAGCCTTGCAAGCTCCATTTATGGTAAGTGCCTTATACCATTTTATTTTTGTCTTTTATAACGTATTTTTACTGTACTTTTTCTGTGTTTAGATATGTTCGATACACAAATACTTACCACTGTGTTCCAGTTGCTACCATCTTCAGTATAGTTATGTGCTGTACAGGTTTGTAACCTAGGAGAAATAAACCTTACCATCTAGCCATCTATGTTTGTATAAGTTCACTCTGTGATGTTCACACAATCATAAAGTCACCTAACAAGTTTCTCAGTGGGTATTCCTATCATTAAGCATGCATGGCTGTAGTGAGAAAAGCTATACAAGAAGAAATACTCAAGAAGTTCAGAAGCTAAAGACACAGCTCCATAAGAAGACAAAGATTTAATTGGAAGATTATAGAATACTTCATTTCCCATTATTTGTCTTCATCCCAACAGGGCTCCAGTGTAATAATAGTGGATTATAGCTTAAAAAGTTGCAAGGCATATCATACAAAGAAAAATCCAAATCAAGAGGAGAAACAAGAACAAATACACTGGAAGAATTTTAAGCTTCTGGAGCATGTAGCAAAAAACTCTAGAAAAAACCCAACTCCTAGCCAGATTAACATAAAACCTCACATTCTATTAGTGGATTCACTGTATCTGGTTGTCAGAAAAATATTCCAAAGCATGCTAAAAGCCAAGACAAAACACAGTAAAAAGGGATAAAGCAAGCATCAGAACCAGACTCAGAGATGACACAGATGCTGGAATTATCAGATAGAGAATGTAACATTATTAGGATTAATAAATTAAGAGTTCTAATGGACAAAACAGGCAACGTACAAGAACAGATAAGTGATATAGGCAGAGAGATAGAAATTCTTGGAAGGAATCAAAACAAATGCTAGGAGGAATTTAAAAACCCTCAGTGAACTTGGAGATAGGTAAATAGAAACTTCCAAAACTGAAAGACAAGAAGAATTTGAAAACTTGAAAAAAATAAAACATCCAAGAATTGTGGATAGATATGTATATATGTATATATGTATGTATATAGATATATATGGAATTTCAATTATGTACATTATCAATTGTATATTAATATATGAATATCATATAATTGTATATCATATAATATGTAGGATATGTGTATCTCATATATAATTGAAATTCCAGAAAGAAAAAATGGAGAACAAAACTGAGAAAATATTTGAGGTAATAAGGCCCAAGAATTTTCCAAAAATGACATACATTAAACCACACGTCCAGAAAGCTCAGAGAATACTAATCAGAAAAAAAATAATAAAACACCTAGTTTTATGATAAAACAGTTTAGAAATTTAAAGACAGAGAAAATCTCTAAAGAAGCCAGAAGAAAAAAAAATACAGCATGACTGCTTTCAAGATTTTATGTTTTCCAACAATTTGACTATGATAAGCTTGGATGGGTTTCTTTTTATATTAATTCTACTTGGGGATAAGTGAACTTGTTGCATCTCTAAGTTCTCAAATTTTCACCAAACTTCAAAAATATTTAGCTATCATTTAGAATTATTTAGCTATTTTTTCTTCAAATGTTTTTGTATTCCAACCTAATTCCCATTTTCGTCCTTTACATTCACATTAAGCTATTGAGGATTGTTCCACAAATACCTGAATCTCTGCAGATTTTACTGAAATCTACTATCTCTATGCTTTTCATATCGGATAATTAATTTTGATCAGTGTTCATTTAAATGCTTCTTTAATTCTTCTGTTAAGCTCATGCATTGAATCTTTCATTTTATTATATTTAAAGTTCTAGAATTTTCATTTGATTCTATTCCTCAGTTTTTCTTTCTTAGTTGAGGTTTCCAATCTGTTTATTCACATTGCCTTAAATGATTTTAGAGTGTTTACTAATTCTTCAAACATCTTTTTTTTTTTAAGTGCATGAAAGCTTTTCTTACTGAGATCAACATTTGGGCCACCTTTTGCTCAATTTCTATTGATTGCTTACATATTTTTCCTGACTATACATCGTTCATTTCCATTTCTTTGCACATCCAATGATTTTTGGACTAGTCAATATTGTTTTAATATGCTATAAAGACTCTCAATTTGTCATGTTCCTTGGGAAACGTTTTATTCTTGGTTTGATAGGCAATTAAAGAACTGGTTTACTACCTCAAACTTTTGTAATACTTGATTTTATGCTTTGAAGTATAGCCTGTGGACATTCAAATGTGTCACAGCTTCTGTGGTAGTACTTGGTAGTATTAAAACTCCAAATTTTGCTTCTCTTGCTACAGCTTGGCTTGTAGATCTTTCTGTGAGGCATAGTTATTTCTTTTGAGGTCCAGATTTTTGCCTTGTGTTAACTGCATGTAAGGATGTTAATAAGGTTTTAAAATGACCGATCCTTTCTGAGTCAGAACTGCAACGTCCCCAAACACCTTTTTCCCTCCAACAACGCTTTATTTCTGGTTTCTCACTACTGTTCTCATATTCATAGTGGCTGCTAGTAGGAATGCTTTGGTCTTCCTCTGTTTAACGTAAACACTCCCCTCAGCTATGAATTTACCATAGCCTTCACACAAACTTCTGGAGCTTCCTCTTTGCTCTGCTCCATAGTCTCAGAGGTACTACTCTGCATCACCTATTTCTGCTTCTCCATAATCTAATCTCTACATCTTCAGCTCTTCAACACTATCATAAGCTGCAGGAACTCCAGTTCCTCAAGGCAATGAGAAATTATGCCCAAACAGAGATTTGAGTAATTATGGAACAAACCCCTTTCCTTCTTCCTTCTTTTCCTTCCTTCCTTTCTTTTCTTCTTTCTCTCCTTTTTTGCTTCTTCCTCTGTCCTGTTTTCATGGCAGTTTTAAGGTAAACTCTTTAAAAATATATATATTGCCTAAAACATTTAACATTACATTAACATGGGGTGACTAAATGAATGACTTGCTAAATTACATGGTATCATCGCTAAATATTTCAAAGAATCCATAGAAGTCGTTATGTCAGTGGGAGTTAAATTTCTTGAGGAAAAAAATTACAGATGAAGCAAAATGAAATAATCTTTTAGGTAAATGATACCCTCAATTCAAAAAGGAAAAAGAAAGTTAATTATTTGAATTATGATTTATTGGCAGAGAAGATGGTTTTGTCAAGGTCATTTGGAGGCTGGAAAGTAACTACTTAGTCCCAAAGAAGTTGTTATTGAGAAATGAAAGAAAAGGAAGATCCAATTAGCATTGAGCCAAGTATAATGTGGCAAAAAGCTTGGATACCTCAGATTAGATACACTTTCAAATGATGCTAACAATTTGGACTTTACTAGCTCATAAAGGATTTTTATAAGATATTAAGTAGGGAAGTAAAGTAATAGAGCCTACAACTTTTGAGATTATTCTTTCAATACTAAGTATGCAAAACTATACTGTTTCAAATTATAAATAATAAATCATAAAATTAATAAAAGAAAAATTGTCACATTTTTGTCATCCATAAAGAGTTAAAATAGTAGTGTTTATTCCTTACAGAATTTTTTTAATTTGTCATAAAAGAATTGTTATATGAGAAATTCTTTCTAGCATTCTAACGTACACTCTAGAAGATCATATTAATAGCTCTGCAGTAAATCTTCTCATTACATTAATATGAAAATTACTTTATAACAATGACATAGAGTACATATCAGTAAAATAGATGCACACTCAGGACCACTACAATGCTTAGTTGAAGATTTAATTCAGTCCATTTTAAAATTTCTATAAACAGAAGAGTTACACTTAGATGTAGTGATAAAAATTTACTCTTTGATTTTATGATTTGGAGCATTTGTGAAATTGTTTTAACATATATGTACAATATCTTTTTGTAGAAAATACATATTGGAAGAATAAAACCCAAACAGATATAAGAACAACAGTATTGCAACATTAGCTATAATAAGCACTGCTAGGAACAATGTAATATCCCAGAAAGGAAATTAATGGGTCATGAATACCATTGGCTGGGAGTAAAAGGGGGTTGCCATGAGAAAGAATGTGGCACACAGATGGCAGTCCTGCTGTTTCAAACACACTGGGGAGAAGAGACAAGAGTAGTGTATATTTCATATTTAAGTCTCACAATTATTTAAGTATGTATGTCTACAATGCTTAAACATCTTTTCCACATAACTAAGTGAGCCATTTTTGAAATAGTTGCCCTTGCTAAACACTCTCAGCCTCCTTTTTGGCATTTTCCATAGTGCAGTAGCTAAAGGCAGTGAAAATAAGAGCTTTCTTTCAATAGTCCAACTTTTCTTGTATTAACTAATCACTTAAAATGTATCAGAATCCTTTTTCAAACATTGCTGAAACAGAGAATATTATTTCTGCTTAAGAAGAATACATTCGTTTTGTGATGAGAAAAGGCATATACAATAAAAAGTCCAATTCTTTCTCTGACAACTCCCCCCAAAAAATTATAAAAAGGAAGCAACTAAACAATTAATCTTCTAGGTTAGAAAATAGACCTTTGTATATTTTTAGACAAATAGTGATAGATATTCTCCAAGTGAGTAAGTAGTATAGACTCAGATAATGTCCTCTTTCTTCTGTTTGAAAAACAGAAACACAAATCAAACCAAAAGCCACAAATTTCCATACATGCAAAATGTGGTTTGGGGTGGTTAGAGGTGTGCATTTTATAATACACATTTGGTTCAAATAAGAGTCTTCATGCACAACTCAACAATTTCACAGTCAAGCCTTATCTGAGACCATGTTACAGCAATACCTAAAACCAAAATTGCAAACAAACAAAACAAAACAAACAAACAAGAAGCAACATCATGGACTAGCTCCTCATGACAAGGGGTAGATCTCTGTTTGTATTTTAATTTTTAATTTTTCTTTTAGTCCCATTCTCATAGGTATGCAGGCTTTAATCCCCACCTCCCAGTCCCCTGCTACTCTCTAACTTTTTCGTATTGCTGGAAGTAGATTTATTTACCAGCTCTCATGATGTATTGTTGCTTGTTGTATTAGTGTGTCTAACATTGACCCTTCACATTTCAGCATGGAAAGCCCCAGAAGGCAAGTACAGAGTACTGAAAATGCTCTAATTGTAGAGCTGAGTCCAGTGTCTTACTTTGTAGAAGGTTTTGTATAACGCAACCACAAAGTGAAAAACAAATTTCCTGGAAATAATGCATTTGAAATATTAATATTTAAAAAGAAAACAGTAACTCTCCCTGTGGACAAATGAGGGAATCTGTAAAAAGGCATACAAGCTAACTGAGAAGAAATGACTTACCAATAAAATATTGTTGCAGGATTGAAGTAATAAGTGATTAGATTCTGAACAAGAATAATAATTTGAACTCTAGTCACTAATGACTCGTTTACTGCTCTCTTTATGACAAGGCTTAGCCAACTATAGCTCACAGGCTATCAATTCAGTTATCACTGTCTCCATAAAGAAAATTTCAGTGGAACATCTCCATGTCCATTCATTTTTATGTTACCTATGGCTCTTTATTACTGAAAGAGCAGAGTTGAGTCATTGCAACAGAGACTGTATGTCTCACATAGCTTAATATTGTCCCACATAGCTCAGTAACCCACATATTGAGTATCTGGGCTTGCACAGAAAAAAAAAAAAAATTTCCAATCCCTGACGTGGCATTACTAACCTAACAGGGATCAAACATGAGAGGCACAAAAGCCATATAGAGTCCACAGGTGTATTTTGTTTGGCTGCACAATTTTTGTTATAACTTTATTTTTACTTTTTTTTTTTTTACTGTTAGTTTTATTTGTGTGTCTTTACAAAGGATTTATCTTTCAGTTCTCTAAGGTACCTAGCTCTTTTTCTTGTCTCAGATACACTTACCTCTTTCATTTACCCTACCTACTTTAGGTCATTTACTTTAACCATCCATCTCATGAAGGAATTTCAGTTTGAAAACTTTGAGGTAGAAAAAGAATAACAAATGCGGCAGCATATAATGATGTTAAATATATAGTATGTTTATGTATACCATTTCATTTGCAGTTTAAGAAATGAAATCTAGATGAAATAAGATATTGATTTACTTTCTAATTACAGCTAGGCACTGATCAATTAAGACTAAAAGCAATTTGGTTTAGTCAATTCAACAAATACTAGGAATCTTCTCTACTATATTTCAGTATTCGTTGGATATTATTTTCATATCGACTGTCTTTTACTTCCCATGTCTGTTTACAACTAGTCAGAGCCACAAGGCCAGCAGCTAAATCCATTGTAAGTCAACTGCATCTCTATTGCCAATATATAACTGCACTGTTAATATCCTCGCCTGCTGGCTAGTAAGGAAGGTGTCACATTACATGGTTAGTCTGACCAAAGAAAATATGACCAATGGCCAATATAAAGATACATTTATAGTCCCAAAGAAATAATGTC